>NC_133770.1:185907047-186048571 GCF_003597395.2 Chelonoidis abingdonii | reverse complement strand
CCCCGCCCCCCCCCCCCCCCCCAAGCCACGATTTCTGCCAGGGTTCACACCGGAATGTGGCCAGTAGCAGCCTTTCTGCCCTCTGCAGGAGCGAAGGGACAGGAGTTGCTTCCATCTGTGGAGGGGAATGAACTGGCCTGTGTCTTGCCAAAACTCATTCTCTCCCCACCACACCCAAAAAAAAAAAAAAAAAAAAAAGGCAGCTAGTCACTTCCTGCCCACACACTAAGGAAAAGCAGCTAACACCTCCAGGCTGCTGCTGGCTGCCGACATAACCCAGAACAGGCAGGAAGGGGTTAAATCCTAAGTATTAGGGTTGCCAACCCTCCAGGATTGACCTAAAGTCTCCAGGAATTAAAGATTATGTCATGGGATGAAACCTCCAGGAATACATCTAACCAAAACTGGCAATCCTACTAAGGATGCATTGTGCACCAGAGCCCAGGGAACCTGAGTACATGGCTTCAGTGAGCCCAGCCAGAGAAGTGGTGCAACAGGGGAGGGAGCAGTCTTGTGCTCCCTGGCATCAGGATGCAAGGCGAGTGTCTGTATGTGTGAGAAGAGGGTGCTGAGCCCCTGCCCTGGGAGCTTAGCACCCACCCCCTTTGTTGGTCACTGGACCCCCCAACTCACCGCTGGTGGGCAGATGTCTGGTGAGCAGGATTCTGGCCAGCAGCAGGACCTGCAATTACTGGTGGGGGGGAGGGATGGAAAATATGGGACAATTTGCCCATTTTTAAGAAAAAGTCAGAACACCTCCTGGAGTGCTTAAATATGAGACTGTCTCTTTAAAAACAGGACATCTGGTCACCCTAACTGTAAACAAACGTGAAATTTGCTGGTCTGTATTTGTTCAGATGATGAAAACAGGAATATACCTGGTGAATGTTAATTTAAATGTTAAATTCTGTCTGTTTTTGATAATTTAAAGTCCTGGCTGTTTTCAGGAAATCTGGTTTTATAGGTACACAAAATGTAACCTGGTAGTCCCTCTAGCTTTTATTTGTCTTTATTTTGATTTGTATATAACGAGGCACCTGCTAAACATCTAATGCTGACAACAGCTTAAAGTTTTTCTTTTTAAAGCTTTTTAAATGAAGAAGCTTGTTTCAAATATATTTTCTTTTTTTTTCTCACACTCAACCCCTATCTCTCCACTCCTTTCCCTTCTCACCTGCCAGTCTTCAATGGGTCCAGCAAGTCAACGAAGGAGAAAGAAACTACCCATAAACACAAAAGCAAAGAGACCACATCGGGGAAGGAAAGGAACAGTGAACACAGGGCTGAGAGCCGAAAAGACCAGGCTGCTGCTAATCACCATCCTACTACAAATATTGGCTCCTCAACGAAAGGGCTTACAGCTAACAACCACCACCCTCTTCATAGATCGGCTCAGGACTTAAGGAAACAGGTAATGTGTTGTACTCTCATTTGGGCACATGCGATTCACGTGCTCATAAAGTGCTAACCCCAGCACGCCAGCCCCCACTGAGGTAACTTTGGAATCTTTAATGTGTGGTATGAAGAAAAACAGGGAGTTGACTTTGAGTGAGAGAGAGAGAAAAAAAAAATTACGTAAATGGACAGCCCCTCATTGCAATACAATACACATTATTACTGCAGCTTCACATCACATGTGGGTGTACGTAGGGTATTCACATTTTTTTTTTTTAATGAAAACTGGCACCTTTTTTGGCCTCTCTGCTGATATTACCAACGTTGGCTGAACGCAGAGAATGACCTTTTTTTATACAGGTGATCCTTTCAGGTTACGTTTGAGAGTTGGCATCGTAGGGAAGCTTGTATTATCACCGTTTGTTGTATTGTACTTGGCCAATAGGAACTCAAGAGTCTGAGAGACTACTTGGAGCTCTTGGAAAATTATCTTCCCGTTGCCAGGATCCTAATATGACAGTCCAAACTGTTCCCGCTCTCAGTGGCAGTACCACCAAAGTCTTCATAGGGCAGCAGATTTGTTGACTTTCACTCTGCTGGAGAAGTTTTGAAGGACCAGTGGCCTGGTGGTTGTGGCTTGCTACTGACTGGCGTTCAAAGAGGAAGTGTCTCCATCCGTTTTTTGGCAGTTGGGGCAGGAGCTTCTAAAACAGCAGTTTTCAAGTAATGTTTCTTAAGTGATTTAAAAACCCATGTCAGTGCCCTTTTAAATCCTTCCACTGGTTGCCGTACGCTAATTAATTCAGTCTGAGGCTTGTTGAAGGTGGTGCATGGGATGAGAGGAGTGCAGCAGGGGGAATTTGCTGCTCTTGTGGCTTAGTTTCTCTTTTCTTAATAGATGGTTCTGTAACATCCCCTTTCAGAGATGATGATTGTTCGTTGGAGCATATTGGCTTTCCCTCTGGATATCTGGCCTCCTGTAGAGCTACAATCTGGATTTTGCATGGCCCGCCAGACCTTGGATGGGCACCTGCTAGGGTTGGGCCATTAGATATTGAAAATAGCAGAAGGCAAAAACACTGTATTCAGTGCCAAGAAAATACCTACTTAATGCAATGCTATGAATATCTTTCAGTCCCTCTTAAAATGCCCCCACCGGTTCCCTTCTGCCTCCTGAACCAAATTCAAGTTCCTCAAGCCTTGCTTTCAAGGCTCTCCATAATATACGTCCCTTCTACCTCTGCTCCTGTTCCTCCCCATCACATGCTTCTTGACTGAATGCCTCTTTCTGTCCTTTGCCTTCTTCCATGTGGCTATCTATACCGTCTCTGTACTCCTTTCTCCACCTAAGTCCCTTTTCAAAGCTCACTGCTTCAAGGCATAAGCTATAGTGTTTATATGTATTAAAACGAAGCATGCTGTTGTAACCTTTAAGATGCTTGAGCTAGGCTGCAAACAAACTGTATGGTCATTTTGTGTTTACCTTCGTCATCTTGCTCTGCCACTCGTACCACCTTCTCTCCCCCCCCCCCAACACACACGTACACCAAACTTGTCTCCTGTGCTGTCATATCCTCTTTTTTACATTAATTTAGCTTATTTCTTTGGGGCAGGCTAGTCTTTATTTTTTTTGCATAGCACCATGCATATCTAATGCTATAAATAAATAAAAAAAGAAAAGCTAAGGGGTGATCTCTAAATGTGCTGCATAAGATATATATTTCAATTTTAAATGTTTTTAAGCTTTGATCTTACTTGCTCTGAATGAACACTTGAATATTTATCAAAACTGGATAATAGCAGTACAAACTAGATACATACTGACATGTAATCTTTGTACAATACAAACATTTAGTTAATATTTTGTGGTTATAGTAAATCTTTTGTAATGTATGAATAGCATTTGTTTTTGAACCACAATAATCATAGCTAAAATCAGATTTGTGTAGTACAGAGTTTGAGCACTATAGGATTCTGACCAGGAAATTCTTTCTTTCTGTCTTTCTCTAATAGGGATTTTAGCATATGCAACTGTGAAATACTTCAAAGTTGCAGTATAAAACTAAATTAACAGTGTCAGCTATTCCTAAAGTACACTGTTGTTACTGGGGAAAATAACTCTGATTCTGAGATTGCCAAACAGCAGATTTGTATTTCACTTTCTTCTATCTAGCCTATGCTATTTAGGGGATATATGTGAAGTAACTTCCTCCAGGATTCAAGATTTTGGTTTTTTTTTTTTATTTAAATGGGGCAGTTGTGTGTATTCACAATATTAGACTCTGTCATGCTACAATAAGGAAGACACAAATGCTAAAAATGATCCTTATATATTCCTCTACTGTTCATAGTGCTATGCAAACATAAAGTAATCTGCCTCAACTATAGTGATCATCTTAACTCAAGAAAATAGAAGGGGCTCAAAGTTGAGACAGTTTTTGTAAGCTTAAAATTAAATCAGTAAAAAAACCTTAAATTTTCATCCGCAACCCAATACTAGAAAAAAACTGGCTCTCTGTATTAATCTGTTGATAACTTGACTGTTACTAGCTGAGCTATTGGAATGGGGCTGGTTACTCATATACAGTGATTTAAATGGTTGCAAAACATTAACCTTGCCAGTTAGTGCGGACAGCATTAAATTTCTGCTTCTGATGAATCTTTGTTTAATTTTTTAGTGTTTTCCAAAAAGAGGAGAGTTGTTTCATTAGAGTGCCAGCCACAGGACCATTCTATCTTCAGCATGCTTTTGCTGGTGGTGACGGCAGGGGATGATGAGGGGGTTAGTTGTCCTATAGGAAACAAAGGTAGAGAGCATCATAGACCCACAGATGTTTCTCTTTCTCTCTCTCTCTCTCTGTCTCTCTCTGGTGTTCAGTTGCTCTTGTCAATTGCACTCTCCCTGCCTTACTGTCTTCCCCCTCTCCCCCCAACTCCAAAGGGATTGTGGGGAGAGGAAATCTAGTTCAAAAGGGCCCTCTCTTGGTCTAATAGGATAATTTAGCTCTGCAAAACTCCCAAGTACGTACCAATGCAAATGAACGAATAAGCAAATGAGAAAGCTTGACATCTTATGGGACTCAAACAATTACAATTATATTTTTTTCTAATAAGCTATTTTTTTGGTGTGTGTGTGTGTGCGAGAGAGAGAGAAAGAGAGAGACTGAGGATTGATCCTAGGTGCTGTGTAAACCAATGCAAAACTAACAAACAGTCTTGAAGGAATACTTAAACATTTTAATAATAATTTTTTAAAAAGTGAGGAGAGATGCTGTGGCAGTGGTTCTCAACTTTTTTTGTCCTGGTGACCCCTTTCACATAGTTTCTGAGTGCGCTTCCCCTCCCCTTAAATTAAAAACAACTTTTATATATTTAATACCATTATAAATGCTGGAGGCAAAGTGGGGTTTGAGATGGAGGCTGACAGCTTGCAATACCCCATGTAATAAGCTCATGACCCCCTCAGAGGGTCCTGACCCCCAGTTTGAGAACCCCTGCACTATGGAATCCTGAAGGATTCTGCATCCATTGATGGCTCCTCTGTGAAGACCAAAAGATATTGCTGCAAGACTGTGTGATTGCCCCATACAGTTTAACATTAAAAGAGCAAACAAAATTTCATGTGGTAAGAGAGTACTTTGGTTGGTACCATGAACAAGAGTGGTGTGAAGACAAATATAATCAACTAAAACTGAGAGGGTAGCTGAAAACTAGACAAGTATATTGGTATGCCTGGTTTCACTGTTAGCACAAAACTTTAACGGGTGATGAAGGCTATTGTCAAATACTTTGTTACTACCTGAATTAAATTGACTTCTTTCTTATGTGCTCAGTGTAAGCACTGCCGCGGGATGGAGCTGTGTCACTACACCCCATATGGTGAACCTGAGCAGCTGGGAGTGCGGTCAATTTATTAGGCTGACTCTCAGTGTGTGTATGTTTGGTTTGGCGGTTATTGGGGGGAGACATATCAACTGTAGAAAGGTAAGAAAATGCCTACCACAATTATTTTGTTTTCTTTGGTACCAATCATCTGTTGGATCCTGAGAGACAAATACAGGCAAAGGAAGCGTAGGTGGGTGCTAGATAGACAGAATTTCACATTTGCCAATGAGAAATCTTGAATCTACCAAACACTCTGTTGATGGCTATGACCACATTCTTTGTTCCATTTGTTTCCTGTTGAAGAAGCTTATTGCAGCCTAATACAGTTTGAAGCATGGTCTGTTCTGGTCCATAAATATTTCTGTATGTAAATATGCCAGGTGCATGCTCTTTCTATGTATGGGATATAGCTGTGGGCTTCTTGGGAGGGAGGACAAGAAGAGTAAATGAAGCATCTCAAAACCGTAAAGTTGTAGCTAATCTAAAAAGATAACAGTTTGGAGGAAGTTCTCAAGTTCTCTTTAGCCTTGTAGGGTTGGCTTACTGCTGGGGAATCTAGAAGAGAAATGTATCTTCAAATGTAGAAGACATTAGTACAGGTATAATACTGAAAGCAGACCGAACACTCTTTGAAATAACTTTGTAGGGTGAACCGGGATTTAAAATGTTGCCCTCATAACATAGGGTGGAAGGTTAGATAACATTAGTCAGATGAACCCCTTCAGCTTTATAACTGGCTCTGAGAGATCTATCTTCTTGCTATGCTGAGGCATTGTAATGGCACTAACTGGTTACAGTAAGTTGCAGTTTTCATAGTAAATGCAATTTTCCAGGGGGTTATATCTTGGCAGTTTTAATTCTGGTCTAAAACTCGTAAAGGAGTTCAATGCTTTTTTTGCCTTTGGAAAGGGAAATGTTTTAGGTGTCTTATCAAAGTTGTCAGGATCCCTCTGTTCTCCCTGCATCTGTTTTTCTGAGGCCATGTGTCACAGCTACCCTCCTAAATGATTGCCTGGGATTTCCTTTAGAGCCACTACTATGTAAAAAAGCCAGAAGGGGATGCTCAAGGTACATCCTGACTGTCAGGGGCTGCCTCCACAGCTCTCCCAGGCCACAGCTGCTCCAGGGAGTGAGAAACCAAAAAGGATCTTACCCAGGTCTCGCATTCACAATTTCCCAGGTCACGGGGCAGGCTCGCAAATGGATTTTTAGTTGTCAATCGTTAAGTTTTATGTACAGTATAAGTCCCCATTTATCTAAGGTTTCAGAGTAGCAGCCGTGTTAGCCTGTATCCACAAAAAGAACAGGAGTACTTGTGGCACTTTAGAAACTAACAAATTTATTTCAGCATAAGCTTTCGTGGGCTACAGCTCACTTTTTCGGATGCACAGAATGGAACACACAGACAGGAGATATTTATACATACAGAGAACATGAAAAGGTGGAAGTATGCATACCAACTGGAAGAGTCTAATCAGTTGTGGAAATATATAAATAAAAAAGGGAACTGAACTTGGAGGCTTTAGCCTAGTTCAGTTTGAACTGCTAGTGTCAGAAGTTTGGGTTGGTTTACTTTGTTAGACTCTTCCTGTTGGTATGCATACTTCCATCTTTTCATGTTCTCTGTATGTATAAATATCTCCTGTCCGTGTGTTCAATTCTATGCATCCGAAGAAGTGAGCTGTAGCCCACGAAAGCTTATGCTGAAATAAATTTGTTAGTCTCTAAGGTGCCACAAGTACTCCTGTTCCATTTATCTAAAACACTCACAGGGAAACCTGAAACCATCCGGTAAACAGGTTCTCCTCCGAAGAAGCTGGGCTTTGGTTTCTCTAAGGGCTGGAGCCATGTGAAGAGGAGAATGCTGGCTGGTTTTAAAAGGGCACCATTCCAGCTCCAGACTCTGGAGAAACAACTGCGAAACTGTGTGGAGAGAGTGTATATATACAGTACAATCCAGGGGGCATAACTAAGAGGGAGGGCTTGTCTTGTAGAGGCTAGAGCAGCAGAATGGGAGTCAGAACTCCTAGGTTCTCCTTACCATTCTGCTGATTTCACTATGTGACCTCAGCAGGTCATTTAACCTTTTCTGTGTCTCAGTATATCCAGTAATAAAATGGTAGGCTGACCAAACAGCAAGTATGAAAAATTGGGACAGAGGGTGGGAGGTAATAGACGTCTATATAAGACAAAGCCCCAACTATCAGAATTGTCCCTATAAAATTGGGACATCTGGCCACCCTATAAAATGGAGGTAATAATACTTGTCTTTATTGCAGAGGGATTATGAAGTTTAATTATTTGAAAATGGTTTTGAAATCCTTGGAAGAACATTTATAGAGGTGCAAGGTATTAACTGAGTGCGAGTTAAGCATGGTTATACAGTATGAGCATCCATTGTCGGTACGTATATAGAAGGTCCAGACTTTGGATATCTGAGGGTTTTTTGCATTCTCATAAACTGCTGATGCCCAGTTGATAAGAATTTAAGGCTGCAGTATTTAAACTTGGCTTCCTAAATTAACTTGCTTAAATAGAAATGACTTGGTTTTCAGAAGTTCCCTTGGAAGCTAATGATCGCTGTCCGTGCTCCACACTTCTGATGGTTAGGCTGTTACTTTTAGTTTCCTAACTGGGTTTAGATGCATAACTTAAAGCACTTGAGTTGGATAATACGATGCAATAAAATATACTGTATAGAAGTAAAACTGCCCAGATATAAAACTTAAACAAGTGTCAGAACTACTGTACAAACTTCTATTCCGTATTAACAATTTTAATAGAGTGCCTCCCAAAACTCAGTATACATGATAGACTGGACCTTTCATGGCCATCGTGATCTGTTGGGTACCTAGTGTTTCAGAGAGATAGACAAACAGATGTTTGTGTTTTGAATATAAATTTCAGATTTGTAGATTTATCAATTTCAGGTCAGTAAAGGAGGGGAGTGGGTGGGTGTTCTGTGCACCTTCCGTTAATGTTAACCAACCATGTCCATCTCACTAGTTATAGTAGGTACAGGAGAGTGGCTAGTTCTTTTTAGTTACAGACTCAAGCATCCGTCCTCATGATGCTATCGATGACTTTACAGTAGATAATGAAATGGAGTAGTGTTCTTAACTAGAGATGCATGAGTCAGGTGACCTCTCCTTAAGGCAGAGGTACCTGCCTCATACTCTGAGAGCAGGCTTGACTTTATTTGTTTTCAGTTCTGGTTTTGTTTTAAAAAGTGTCCAGATCCTGCTCTTCTCTGAGTGAAATCTGTGAAATGCAGATTGCCGTAAGGGGGCCATATCCTGCAGCCTCATTAGAAGTCAGGTCTGCATGATTTGGCTTTCTGTGGGTGTCCCCATTCAAATAGTCTTTTATTAATTTACTTTTTGTTTTCTCTTCTCTTCCTTCTGCTTCCTCTACAATACTTCCGGCTTTCCAGGTTTCTAAGGTCAACGGAATCACTCGAATGTCATCTCCAGGTGCAAATGCAGCCAGTGCCAAAAAGATGAGAGAAGTCAGACCTTCACCATCCAAAACTGTGAAGTACACTGCAACAGTGACAAAGGGAACCGTCACATACACCAAAGCCAAGAAAGAACTGGTCAAGGAAACCAAACTAAATCACCACAAACCCAGTTCACCTGTTCACCATACAATCTCAGGGAAAACAGAAAGTAGCAATGCAAAAACCCGCAAACAGGTGCTATCCCTTGGAGCGTCCAAGTCTAACAATATCGCTGTTAATGGTGTCAAGGTCAATGGCAAGTTGAACCAAAAGGCATGTACTAAAGAGGTGGGGAGACAGTTGAGGGAGGGGCTGCGCAATTCTAAGAGGAGGCTGGAAGAGACGAATCATATAGACAAAATACAGTCACCCACCAAGAAAATGAAAGGGGCAGTCAGCTTGACAGAAGCTGCAAGCAAAAAGGCAGCTGTGGAAAAGCCTTTGCTGAATGGACATGTGAAAAAGGAAGTGCCAGAGAAGATTCTGGAAAGAAATAGGCCGAAAAGAGCCACTGCTGGAAAGAATACGCCAGGGAAACAAGCACACAGTAAAACTGAAAATGCCTCCTGTGAAAATCATTCTACCTCTCAAACTGAGTCCTTGCACAAGCCACACGACTCAACAGGAAAGCACGAAAAGGGTAGTAGCAAGTCTGGGTGGGCAATGATGGATGAGATTCCCATCCTTCGGCCCTCCGCGAAGGAGTTCCATGACCCGTTGATATACATTGAGTCAGTCCGAGCTCAGGTAGAGAAGTATGGGATGTGTAGGGTGATTCCTCCTGCAGACTGGAGACCTGAGTGCAAGCTGAATGATGAAATGCGGTTTGTGACACAGATTCAGCACATACACAAGCTCAGCAGGCGCTGGGGACCCAACGTGCAGCGGCTGGCCTGCATCAAGAAGCACCTCAAATCTCAGGGCATTACCATGGATGAGCTCCCACTCATTGGTAAGGGCTGTGGCTCCTGCAGGCCTTTTGCTTCGGTTTATAAGCATTATGCAGTAAATTTTGTGCTTCATTTGATTTTGTGATTAATTGAATCCTTGTGAAACTGCAGGACGCTGGATTTTTCTCTGTTTATTCATAGACCAGGTGCCATGCAAGTGGGTGCAGTGCAGGCTTCTCCATGCTGATTCACTTAAGCACATTAATGCTGCCTGATGCTTCATTGATTTTACCTAGGGCAAAAGGCTTCATAGGTGTCTACTCGAATTTCAAGACCATCTCCTTTCCCTCCCACTTACTTATAAAAATAATAAATATAAATATTAAGATTATTGATCTAAAGTTACACTGGAAGTTTTTAGGGGTTTTCCAAAGATGTTTTCTGTTACAATTTATGTAGTGCTGCTAAACTAGAAAATGAATCTTACTTTTTCCATCTCCAGAATTGTTTTTTTGAAAAAAGGAATCAACCAGCCAAACAAAAAAGAAGTCTTTGAACTGAACTGACTTCTGTTTGGTTATCCAGACACTTAAGATCACAAATTTCTAGTGACTTGCAGACATTTAACAACCATTAAGTGTCAAGAATAGGCAGTAAAATGTGGTTCATTGCAAAATGGCGGTTTCATTATTTCTCCCAGCAGGTAGCTGCCATGGCTAATGCCTGAGTGAGAATCATTTATTTAAAAGAATTCTTGGTTTATGGTCTCCTGTCAGATATGGCATAAGTAATAGAAAGGTGACAATGGCTTGTAAAGCACATACATGCTAGTTAAGGAAAACATTTTAATCTTTAGGAAAATTATCTTTAAATCTACTTTTTCTAATCAGCCTAGAAGATATATTTTTATTTAACACTTCTTTTTTAGTAACTTCTAACCAAGTTATAACTCAGAGGCATTTAACAGTACAACTTGAGGCACTGCTTTTGTAGCTGAAGCATTATTCCCTGTGAGGCTGCTCTGCACATTACTTGGTTTAAAGAAAGCTCCTTTCTTTCCACCTCAAGTGCACACACCATTTATTTCTATGTTAAAAGTTTATTTCAGTTTTCACAATATAAATCCATGAAAAAAACAAGAAAACAAACGAATTCAGACATTGCAAGATTATAATATTAACCAAGAACTCCTCTGTAATGTGCAGTACAATATTTCAACCGGATTTAAGAAAAAGGAGTAAAGATTAGTATTCTACAGTCAAATGCCTGAAGAAAAGTAGGATTGCTGTAATATTAAGTTGTGAGATCAAATACTCAAAAGTTGAGGGAATTCCGAAAGTTGAGATTACTCTAGCAGAATTAAATTGATCCTTTGGCATTTCTATTATCTGTAATGGTTGTATGTTAATAACAAGGAGTATTAAATTCATCTTACATTGGCAAGGGAAAGCGGAAAATACAACATATGTGCAATATGGCAGCGTTAACACCTATTGATGCAACATCAACTTTTTGATTAAATTTCCTGGCTCTTGTGTACCTGGTCTCACAGCTTTAAGATTGTGTTACTGTTAATCTTTACACATTTAATTTCCTACGTCTTTTAAGTTTAAAATTAAAACAAAATGTTGAAAAGAGGGAGAGGAATCTGAAGGTAATCAGAGCGTATGGATTAGAAATATATTGGTTTCAGCAGTAGAGACTTTAAATTCTTTGAGATAACAAGTATGCACAAATGCATACTCCTGCTGTAAGGACCAAATTTCATTTCCACTGAAGATCATTGAGTTTTGCCATTGACTTTAGTGGGACCGGGATGTGACCTTAAATGCACACCTGAAGATTTTTTTTTTTACATTTTTTTCACTGAGTTTGCTCAGTTTTTCGGCTTTCCTATAGTCCCAACATTGTCAAATCAAAACTTTAAAAAAAAAACAACTGTCAGATGAGACTCCTTAGTTCTTGCCAAGTCTCCAATTTCAGCTATTTGCTATGAGTCCTTTTTAAAAGAAAGAAGCGGTTAAATTTTTTTCATCAAACTTAAAATACATATTAACTTGCAGGCAGAGGCCAGCCTTTAGAAGTTTCACCCTAAAAATGAGTGTTTCAGAAAGTTATGACCATGTGAAATGGAGTTGTAACTGAAACCATTTAACAATGTTTAACGAGGGCAGGTGTTAAAAAGCATCGACAGTAGTACAGCATACTTATTCAATGAGAGAACTCAAGCTCTGACATTCTGAAGTAGCTTCCATCTTGTTGTGCTTGAGAACATTCCATTTTTAAGCATGTGATGAAGTGTTTTGAGATTGGTGATTTAAACTGAGCATGCAGATGTTTGTGTTGTATTACAAAGCTATTTAATATGAAATCGAGCCATTAACAAAATCTTTCAGAATTGAAGGGATGTTACTCAGCTTCATACAGATCATATGCCTTCCATTTGTTTGTCAACTGTGGGCATGAGCAAAAAAGCTGTGTGTTACTTGAGTGCTATTTTATGTAAAGGATTAAAAATAACAGAACAAAAACCTCTCAAACTTGTTTCCTTTCTCCTATGCTGTTGCTCTCACCACCCCTCTCCTCATGCATGGAAGTTGCACTACTTTAACTAGGAATGGTTGCTAGATAGAACATACTTTTTCTGCCCTTTGACTTACCCTAGAGCTTTGTCAAACACTTGGAAAATCGTTGCTTATTGTTTCAGCACCAGTACAAACTATCCTGTGGGCTAGGCACAGGCATTTTTGTCATCTACCCAGTGATGTGCTATCAACATTTTAATAAGGGACTCCCCCAAAAATGTTCTGCCTCAGTTGCAGCACTGTTGATAAACTTTGCAAAAATTTTCCATATGTCTCTAGGCTTCTGAGCCTTGTCACTGAGTTTGCCTCAAAGGAAGGTGCTGAAGAGTAGGGAAAAATTGTCAAGGAAGAGAATGGGGGAGATCAGAAATCTGAGAACCGCTATGAAATACTGTAAGACAGTATGGCTAATTTGCAGGAGATGCACACATACAGCTCAGATGCTGTGCTAAAGGGTATAGTAGAAGAATCTGAACAGGACACACTGTTGACTGGGCTTGAGAGGAGGTAGCTATCATCTCAGCAGTGGAGGAGTCATTTAGAATGATGATGCTTCTTTCTGTTTCACAGTACTGTTTCCAAGCCATATTAAATTCACATTAAAAGACTGCTAATCCTTAATGTTTCCATGACTTTCTCAGAATGGAAAGAGGAGATAAGGATGACTTGGGAACAGTGTTGATGATAGTAATGTTGTGTTTTTAGTTTTTTTCTATAGCAGTTGTCCTCCTTATTTATGGGCAGGTTTTGGTCAGTTTGCGAACCTTTTCTGTTGATAGTTAATTCTGTCCTTTGACTAAATGTGATACTGAGGTTTTCTTTAAAATTTTTATTTTTGGATGGAAAGTTTATCGTTAATTTGACTGTCTTTATGCTAGAATTTAAAAGCTTTTGTATAGTCCTTATTTTTTTTCTTTGATTGAAGTTTCCCAGAAAGTAATGAATCATTCTCCTGATGGTCGTGCATTTTCTAAAACTAATACACAGTGTAAAATGCAAATGACCGCCTTTACTAAATTACTAGAGGATGCCACTCTGTGGACCCATCTGGACCTTTTTACTTTAGATCAATCACATTTAATCTGTCTGAGTTGACAGAAACATATTTGTGATGCTTATGGAGATAAGAATCTCAATTTTCCTCAGTTCTTCCTCCTGGTTTTCCCCTTGTTTTTGTTTACTAATGTAGAAAAATGCATTGTTAATAGTAATACTTAGCTTATGTAATATTTTGAAAGTGTTGTACCAATGTTTAAAAACTCTGCACTACACTTGTGTAAAACTGGCTGGGAATTTTTTTTTTGTCAAAAGTGCTGATTCATCAAGACAAAAACGTTTTGTGGAAACTCAGTTTTGACTAAAGTTCACTGGGAAGGTTTCTGAGTGGATGAAATTTCAGGGAGAGTGGAGAGAGAGAGAGATTGGGGGGCATGCCCTCAGAGTAGCTGTGTATTGTTAGGTCTCCTGTATTCCACATGAATACCGTATGTTCAATCTCTGCTCTTAATCAGGAAGAGCTAGGGCTTGAACTTGTGAGGTGGCAACTGAACCCAAATTGGAGGCCAAAAGTAGCTGTGGGGAAGGTTAGTGTGAACACCAAAATATGATCCACTTAATTAATAATCTTCGCAATCCTAGTATCTTGGTCAGAACTTGGGCACTTTACAAATGGAAACACTGACTATATGACTGTTCTGTTCTGTTTTTGTATCTCCACTACTGAGGATTTTGAGAAAATGGAGTGTCCCACCTGAACAGAATTTGGTATTATATAAGTAGTAAAGAAATGTTGAACGCAGTCTGCCAAAAATTTTCCTAACTGTTTCCTGTGTTTCCCTCTTCCCTCCCCACCATTCCACACACACGGACTCCAGGAGGCTGTGAGCTAGATTTGGCCTGCTTTTTCCAGCTGATAAATGAAATGGGCGGCATGCAGCAAGTGACTGACCTAAAGAAATGGAACAAGCTGGCAGATATGCTACGCATCCCCAGAACTGCACAGGACAGGCTAGCAAAGCTGCAGGAAGCCTACTGCCAGTACTTGCTCTCCTATGACTCCCTCTCCTCTGAGGAGCACAAGAAACTAGAGAAGGAAGTCCTGCTGGAAAAGGAGATCTTAGAGAAGAGGAAAGGTCCTTTGGAGGGACATTCCGAAAACGCCTATAAGTTCCATTCCTTGCCCCGGTTCGAGCCCAAAAATGGACTCATCAATGGTGTGGTTCACAAAAACGGCTTCCGTAACAAGTTGAAAGAAGTTGATATCCCATTGAAAACGGGCAGGCGGCGACTCTTTGCTCAGGAAAAGGAGATCGAGAAGGAGGAGGAGGAGAAGGGAGTTCTTAGCGACTTACACAAGTGTATATACAAGGTAGTAAAGACCACTTCTGCTGATTTTCTTCTGTGAAAGCATTGAAGCAGATGTTCTCTGTGCTGCACTGTGGTAAGACGCAGCTGGAGTCAGTCAGTAGGCCACAGTGTTGTTCCAGCGTCAGTGGCTGGACTATTAATTGCTGCAGGCAGTTTGGTGAGGGGGTACTAACTCCATCCTGATCTTGCTGGGGCTTGACAAACTAGAAAACGTTATTTTTGTGCTACATAGAACACTAGTCCCCCTCCATCTACGGAGTTGACCCTTTTTATAAGAGATACACTAAGCAATTATCCTAGCAGACAAAACATTTGTTTTCATTTTTTAGTGACATTTAAAGTAACGTTCCACTCTCTCACGCCTGTTTCTTGCCAGTTGTTCAATGAGCAGAGTACTGCTCCCCTGATAGAGCCATCAAAACTAATGTCACTAAAAATACACAAGATTTAGAAAGTGCAAACTGAAATGCAAACGATATTTTCAACTGTGATGCCAAATTTTGCTAAGCACAAATAGTCACAATGCTTGTTCCTCCAGACTTTAAACACATCCGTTTACAAAGGATTGTTGTCTCTTTCATTGTATTTTATTGGCAGCCTCCCACTATTGAGCAAGAATTGGCATCATAACTTGCAGTGTACTTTTTAGTTAAATTGAATTGTTTAGCAGTGCTGAGAGGGAGAAATATACAGTACTTACTGTCTGTGGCCGGTAAGCTGCTATACCATTCTTCCCTCCCCAGTCTCACTCCTGTCACTATGAAATGAAAACAAATAGCATTCCAAGTGTTACTGTCCAAAGTAGTTTTTGTTGAGCTATTTAGAGACTGACTAAGCTCACGAATTTTAAAAGTTCATTCACATTTCTTCTGCCCAGCAATGCATTAGAATTTGTCAGCTGAAGAGTTTTCTGTTCTGGGGCTCCCTTCTCACTCCCGTGTTAAAACAAACTATTAATGATGTTTCTGTCACATTAAAAGATACAAGCCTTATCGAATGGCAGCTACATTAATGTGCATAGTTAAAAGGCCTTTTTTGTACTTAATATCTTGAATTTAATAACAAATGAAACATTACTAGAACATACTGAGCTGCACATACAACCTTAACAAAAGGGGAAAAAACACCACCTCACTGCTTACCACTATGAAGTCCCTAACTTACATTTTAGAGGGAGATGAGAGGTCATACACAAAGAGTAAGTCTGTGCAGAGAAATATCCTAATCAGCTGTTAGAATTAAGAGAGAAGTTCAGGAATGAACACTCTAATAATGAGCCTGAACCTGCTAAGTTCTGAATGCCTCCTGCAAAGTGCTAAATGCTCTTAAACTCTCATTGATGCACTTTCAATACCTTGTGGTAATCTCTCAGGACTTCACAATATCAGACCCAGTATAGAATCATAGAAATGTAAGACTGGAAGGAACCTTGAGAAGGCATTATGTCCTGCCCCCGGCACTGTGGCATGACGAAGTACAGGTCTAATGAAGTTTAATAAATGTACTTTTAAAATGTATATATGCTTTAGCATGTAAGCTATTTAAATATTAGTGAACTTCAGGGCTGACATGATTCATGCTGCCCCCATCTACCAAAGCAGCCAAGATACAAGAACTAAACCAGACAGGAAGTCTTGAATAACAGGGTGGTACGATAGATAACATTGCAACATGATTTCTGCTTACAGCCAAACTTGCAATCCTCCTTAAAACCACACACACAGTCAGACTCAAACCTGTTTGAAAATTGGTATGGGCCAGGGTAGAATATATAGTACAGATTTGAGAATGTTTGCTCTAGGGGTTCCAGAGACACAGCCCCCCAAAATATGACCACCTAGCCTTAAACTCTGGTTCTGTTACTAAAATCACAACATATTTTATACTTTTCTGTACAGAGGTAGGGGAAAAACATGCAGTGAGAACTGGTGTGTTGCATCAAGAACAAGCTCTGAAAACTAACTCATTTTTGGTTTTAAGATTATATTTTGTTCTTGACTTTGCAGAATGAACAGCTGCCCTGCTGTGAGTCAAGTGTGGCTCTCAGCCATAGTGTGCAGATGCCTTAGCTGAGCTGTACTATTTATGGATTAGAGCTAAGGTTGTGTGGTTTTATTATGAATGAAACAGCACTTTAACTGCAGATTCCCTGGCTTGCATAAATATATTGTTTAGGGGGAGAGTGGCATTTCTTGTCACATTAACATTCTTTTGGGGGTATGTGAGAAGACCTTAAGTGAATATTTCCTAATATTTGAGTTTTTAAGTCTTATGTTCCAGAAGGGAATAGGGATAGGAAGGTCCTATTGTGTGACAGCAACCTTAGCTCCGGTTTGAGAAAGGTTTTTGTAAATTAATAGATTTAGGGCCGGAAAGGACCATTGTGCTCATCTGTCCTTGCCTACGATACACAGGTCATAGAATTTCACCCAGTAATTCCTGCATCAAGTCTAATATCTTGTGGTTGTATTGGGGCATATTTTTAAGAAGAGACCACTCATTTTCAAGTACAGTTCTCACCAATGACATATAAAGAAGTGATAAAATATTTTGATAAAATACTTGAATAGTCTTTGGGCCAGAGAAAGAGAGAGAGAGTGTGTGACTCTGTGGCCTGGTGGCTTGAGAGGTGGGAGAACCCAAGGTTCGAGTCCCTGCTCTAATGACTATTTATACAAAGTGAAACTGCTTCAGCAGGAGATATTGATACCCCCTCCCAGAAGAGCCAACAGACTGGTGGTTAGGGCACTCACCTGGGAGGGAGAGACTGGATTCCAATCCCTGCTCTAGAGCTGGGATTCAAACCTGAGTTTCCCACACCACCACCATCTCTTCCTTCACATGCCTAACTCCCCTGGTGAGTCTAGCAGGAAAAAATCTGGGTTTGGATGTTTTGTTTGGATAATGACAAAACAATTAGTTTAAACCAAAACAATTCACTAAAAATGGCAAAAACTCACAAAATGTTTGGTTGACCTGAATTTGAGTTTTTCAGCAAAAGAAAAGTCTGAAAAATTTCATCTAGCCATAGTCTGGGCACTCCTGACTTGAGTTAATGTTCAGGACTCCTATTAAGGAGAGAAAAGGGAAAGTATATGAGCTAAGATCAAGTGTAAGTAGTCTCTTGGCCTATCCAAGGCCGTGATCAAGTGTCTTGAGGTTTTTGGTCTTTTGGCCTTGAGATGAAAACCTTGTCTGTGTCTCTTGGATCTTGAAGTAAAAATATGAATGAAGTATCACAATAGAATTTTTCCATTCAGCTGTTCTTCTGTTAAGGCTCCTCACTGCTTCAAAGATTCTGCTTAATACTTCTAAGTTCCTAGAGGATCCTTTAGTACACCTCTACCTCGATATAACGCTGACCTCGGGAGCCAAAAAATCTTACCGCGTTATAGGTGAAACCGCATTATATTGAACTTGCTTTGATCCACTGGAGTGCGCAACACCCCCTGGAGCACTGCTTTACCACGTTATATCCAAATTCATGTTATATCGGGTTGCGTTATATCGAGGTAGCGGTGTATTAACTGTTCAGATCTTCTCAGGGGCCTCAAAAGGAGTTTTGCACTTCAGTAATAATTTTGTATTGTGAGTCTGTTTTCAGCCAGCTCCATTTTAGAGTGCAAAGCCTTAAAATATTTTCTCTTAATGATCCTCAAGAAAATGGTGTCAATTTTTCATGTAGAAAGCTCATCAGCCCGTATATGTTTTGTGACTTTTGGGCCGAGGAGGAAGGATGTGAAATTTTTGATGGAAGTTCTTGATTTTCTCAATCTTTTAAATGATTCTGTCCGCTATTGTATGCAGGTTTCTTCCCTATGATAGCGCAACCGCTCATCTCAGAATTTAGAGGACATAGTTGATTTTGGAGGATCAGTCCTGAACCCTATTCTGTTTTATATGACAAAGTAGCAAGCAAACAATCTTAAACGTAAAAAGCTTCTATAGAGCATTTGTTAGCAGCTAGTCCTCAGGGAAATATATGTACAAGTTTGAAGACTGTTTGTAGGAGCAGAACAATTTGAGGACTTGTTTTAAAAGCCTGCCACAATAAAAGATTCACAAGGGCAGTAAAAGATGAAGGAAATTGCTCATTGTATCACAGGGCATCCAACTCTGAAGTTTGAGAGTCTGGGGCCCTGGGCATTTTACAGACTTCTTGTAGCAGCTAATTGCCCTGCATTCAGTTTAAAACAAAACAAAAACAAAGTGTTAGGACCCTAGATATTTTAGCAACAGACTTAGTCTCTTATAGGAAAAAAAAAATCTGCTGTGTAATTGTTCCTAGTTTACTCTTGGGTAGAGTTCGTGCTCAAACTAAGCAGAAATACAGTCTTAGCAATTTAGCAGATCCTGTTTCAACATTTAAAAACAAAAGAATCCAACTAATTAATGGTCATTTACCAGAAGTTTAGATCCCAGGGTGGTGGATTTTTAGGTTTTTCTTTATTTTTAGGTTTTTCTTTATTTTTTGAGAGGAAGAGGGTTGGCAAATGTGAAGGAAGGTATTTTGGTGTCAGAGGAAAGAGAGGGACAAGGGATAAATTTCATGTTTGTAAATCAGAAATTCCGTTTCAAGTTGGTACACATCACCATGACCAGACCAAAATATTGCAAGGTTTGGTGGCAAAGTGGCTGTCATCCTTCATGCCTCTTAGCTTTTTAAGGTTATTTTCTTAGTCTAGTATCAGAAAGGTAGCCGTGTTAGTCTGGATCTGTAAAAGCAGCAAAGAGTCCTGTGGCACCTTATAGACTAACAGATGTATTGGAGCATGAGCATTTGTGGGTGAATACCCACTTTGTCGGATGCATGATTAGTCTAGAGTGATGGAAGAACTTGAAGCACCCAAATATAGGCTGCATTTTCACCAGAGGGTATAGGCAGGTTCCAATATCCCCAAGCCTTATAGGGAGGGCGTGTTTCCTGTCTCCACACGGTCTCTTTTCCTGTAAACCTTTAACTTGGTCTCAGTTAATACTAACATAAAAACACTTCTAAGGCTTATTTTACACATTTCCAAATTTCCAACTTTGGATCATACACTGAGAACTTGACCTCCATATTTTACTAAGATCTTTGGCAGTCTGGTTGCAGATGTGTGAAGCGCTGGTGCTGTGTCTTCCTATGGATCTCTATTAGGTTGAAAATGTGTTTATTGTTATATGCGTGTGTGAGCATCTAACAATATAATATAAGAATAATATACATACGAAAGAATATTGAAAAGTTTATAGAAACAGAATAAGACAGTTCCTTGTCCCACCCAGTTTACAATCTAAAGGACATCATGCAGACAAAATAGTGGACGAAGGAAGCAAAACATTTTACTATTTTGCTTTTGTAAACTCGCACCCCCCCACCCGATACCAGTCCCTGGTCTTAATAATATTGTTATTGAACCATGCCTATCTGCCTGGTTATTGTTGTTATACATGCAATTACTGATTATAAAGTATAATATAGCTTCAGCTCATCCTTTTTGTGTCCACCTGTAATGCATGTTTTATCCTGAACAGCATGTGTTTGCACAGAAAAATAGGTTAAATAAGTTTAGGAAAAGTGTTTTAACAAGTGAGACCTTAAAAATGGAAACTGACTGGGTGCAAGTTTTAAAATATCATCTGCATAGGCTCACTTGCTGTATCAGCTGCTGCTTGCCATTATAAAAGCTGGAATCCTCTACTGCTTTTAATGGCATTTGAGATACTTGCTCCAGGAAGAAATGTATATTAGACCAGTGGACTGTGTGGTACCTATTCTTAGAGAACGTTCTGTCCTTTCCCCTCTCTGGGTCCTGGGCTGTGTAAGGTAAGGTTTGCATAGTAAATAACACTGGGGGGGAGGGGAGGAGGAGCCATTTTTATTTTCAATTTAATTGTACTCTCTTGATTCACAGGGTAGGTCTGTTTCTTTAACAACCTTTTACCGGACGGCAAGAAACATCATGAACATGTGCTTCAGCAAGGAGCCTTCGGTAGCTGAAATAGAGGTGAGGGGCAACAGAGCACCTAGGGATGGGAAATCTTTCCGTATGGAGAATTTAGGGATGGCTCTGCAAAATTAAATCACAAAGTGGCACAGTAAACTGGTTGAAGGTGTCCGATGCAGGAAGAGAATCAAGATGTTATCTCTGCTCTTTCCTCTGACATTACTTAATATTGTCAATAAAGGCACTGACAAGTTAAAGACAGGCAAGAGGGTTGGTTGGTCTTGTGGTTGAAGCACCAGCATGGGAGTCAGGGGATAGGAGTTCTGTTCTTGTCTCTGCGAAAGTCTTCCTGTGTGAGTTTGCACAAGTCACTTCACCACTCTGTTTCCCCATCTGTAAAATGGAAATAAACAGTCTCCAAAAGGAATGTTAAGTCTTAATTCATTGTTATTTTTAAAGTTCTGTATATCCATCTCTAAGAGGAGATGTTTTGTTGGAGCAACACTGAGAGTATCAGTGCACTGTAACCTTCTGTTGATTGGTGAACATTTAAAGGAATTTTCTCACTCTGTTCGTTGGACTAAACATTTACTACCGCCTTCTTCTGTTATAGCAAGAGTACTGGAGGTTAGTGGAACAGAAGGATTGCCATGTAGCGGTGCACTGTGGGAAAGTAGATACCAACACACATGGGAGCGGCTTTCCTGTGGGAAAATCTGAACCATTCTCAAGGTAAAGTTAGATAATTAACCTGGATTTTTATAGCATTTTGCCTGTTATGTTACAGCTATTCTATTCAGTACAGAAGCCATATAAGACTGTAGGTCAGAACAATGACTACAAATGTTTGAGATGTGGAGCAGCTATAAGACCAGTTTGTTTTTAATGTTGACCCATAACAGTGTGTGTGTCACTTCATTCAACAGGCATGGGTGGAACCTTACAGTCCTTCCTAATAATACAGGATCCATCCTGCGACATCTTGGTGCTGTGCCTGGTAAGCAGATTTTTCCCCTCGGTGTTCTGTGTGGTATTCGGAGACAACAATTTTGGCATTGTCTGGAGTGGCCAGAATCAATTTTGTTCTGTTTTTTGTTCTGTGCAATTTTTACTGGAGAAAGCCATGTGTACCCACTGTTTACAATTACAGAGGTGTAAGTGGCATTGTACATTTTAATGATTGGGATTGTCATGGCTACAGGGTGAACTGTGCCTTAGACACCATTCAGTCCCTCTCAAGTGCCCCCTTACATGGTAAGCCTGGCTTCCTGCACCCTACTCTGGGTGGAATCATGCAGCCCATCTACTCTTAGAATGGCTCTCTGGGCTGCAGCCCCTTGGTTTCCAACCTTGTTAACAACACAGGCCTAATTTGGTTTTGACGTGTGAGTTTCTCTTGGGGAGCCTGTCACAGCATATGTTTGCAGTGACACAGAAACAGCGTCTGCAAAACAAAGTATTATTTATTCATTCCTCAAAGGTACAAAGCATGTAGAGCAATGAGTAAAACAATAAAAGGCCTAAACTTATGCCTTACATAAGCAGGCAAGGAAAGCTTAAGTACCTCTCAGCCCTGCTAATTCCCTCTGTGGCAGGGAGAAGCACACTGCCCTGTGGCAGCATGTTCCCTGTCTGTGTGCCTCAATCAGTCTGTCAGCTTTCCCCGACATACATTGAGCAACCTCTCTTGGCTCAGCAATCCCCCTCCCCCACCCCTTTTCTAGGGTCTCTCTAGGATTCCAGTCTTTTCGCCTTAGGAAGAGCAACTCATTCCAGCCAGGAGGGAGCTAGACAAGGGATATTCAGCTTCTGCCCTTCAGAGCCTTCTCTTTGCCATTGTTTTGCTTCTTGGTTGGTTTCCCCTTTACAACTGCCTTTGATTTAACTCCTGGTCTTCAGGCAAGATAATGTCACCCAGATAAACTGGGGGGGCATATGATACCTATAAAAAACAATGCCAATCTGTCCCAGTTCTCCACAGGATACCAAACAGGCCTCCGCTTGTTGCAGCATTTTTAACCATGTTGGGTGGAGACATGATTTCCAATTTATCCTCAATCTGTTCTGTGGACACAGGCACTTTTCCTAGACCTGGAAAGGCGCTGATTTGTTTTCTAACCCATATGGATGGACATTGCCCTGGATCATTGTGTTTCAAGGCATAAAATGTGATCTGTAGGTTCAGAATTGATGAACAGTTGGGGCCATATACCTGTGGGCACTTACTTCTCCTTGTAATGTCCCTTTTAGTTATTACTTGTACATCTGTGTCAACATTTTGCCTAGGGTAATGAATGATTGAGGTATTGCTTCCGTATTTACAGAATCTAGAACACAATGCCAAGCAAAGTAATGACAAAATTTACTGTGAATATTCATTTGGACTTCATTCAAGTTTAGTGGTTTAAAGAAAAGTTCACTGAAAGCCGAATTCGCAATCACGTGTACAAATATCAGTGCTGGAGTACTATCACAGTCCGAGAATAAATACAGTTTCAAGTGACTTATTTGACCAATCAAAACTAACCTTGAATTTTGAGTATTGTTTATCAGTCCATAAAGCAGAAAATTAAAAGATATTTGAGTAACTAATGAATTCAATGCCATTGCAATCGCCTGTTAAATATTTTGAGCTGAAAAAGTCTAAATTTGTTTAATATATTATTCTTTGTGAATTATTCACTCTGCTGTGGTAGAGACAGAAAGTTCTTCTTCAATATGCATTGTCCATATATATTCCACTCTTGAGTACTGGGCACATGTGCACCAGGTCTAGATTCTCTTGGCCAGCGGTGTCTGTTGAGGCCGTGCTTCCAGTGGAGGACATAAAGGGTGGGTCAGCCCCAACTGCCTCTTGCTTCCTTCTTAACTCCTTTGGCTATGAATTGGAACTTAGTGTCCCAAGTCTCTTTGCTCCACTGTGAACTATGTAAATTGTTAGTTAGTGATTAGTTTTTAGTGTTAGTAATATGATATCATTTCCTTTCTCCCTTTTTTGCTTGCCGGTGAGGGGAAGGGCAATCACTCTGTCTGGGTATGGCTACACTGCACCGAGAGGTGTGATTTGGGGGGAGGGATAGCTCAGTGGTTTGAACATTGGCCTGCTAAACCCAGGGTTGTGAGTTCAATCCTTGAGAGGGCCATTTAGGGAACTGGGCTAATCCGTCTGGGGATTGGTCCTGCTTTGAATCTATAACACTGCTCTACAGCCAAAATGCTTCTGAAATAAATGTAGTCAAACTTCACTAATTCTGGGTCACTGAGAATGAAAATGATGCTTAAAATGTGCTCGATTGGCTCTAGTCTAGCTGTTGGGCTCCAGACTACAGCAGTGGAATCTCCTGGCGGTGATGTTAGGATTTCCTTGTTTCCGTGACCGTCAAAAGGATCTTGTCCCATTCTTCTTCATGGAAGGTGATCTTGTAGTCTGCAACAACATCGATGGTGTGATGGCAGCTCTCAACATCGTTCACGATCCAGATGAGTGGAGACTTCATTGATTCATCGAAGACGAGTCTAAAGCTCTTTTGCTGCATAATGGCATGTTGCCATCAATTCCAGTTGGTCATGCAGTCCATATGAAGGAAACCTATGACAACATGAAACAACTTTTGAAGTGCATAATATACCAACATCAAGTCGCAGCTTTGTGGCGATTTGAAGGTTGTTGCTCCTTGCTTGGTCTGCGCAGACTGGATACACAAAGCTCTGTGAATGGGATAGTCGTGCAAGAGATTCCCACTACATCAAGAAAGATTGGCCACTCCGACAATCATTGGAGCCTGGGAGGAAAAGTGTTCAGCATCCACTACTTGTTGAATCAAGGAAGATTTTGTTACCACCCTTCAACATCAAGCTGGGTCTGATGAAGAACTTTGTCAAGGCCATTGACAAAACACAGGCAGCTTTCAAGTACCTGCTTGGAAAATTTCCAAGATTAAGTGAAGCTAAGATAAAGGAAGGTCTGTCGTTGTTGGTCTCAGATTCGTGAACTTCTCGAGATGATGCATTTGACCATGCAGTGCGTGGCAAGGAAAAGACGACATGGAAAGCCTTCCAGTTAGTGGCAATAATATTTCTCGGAAACAACAAGGCAGACAACAACAGGTTGTTGGTGGAAAACCTCCTCAAGGCATACAAAAGCTTGGTTGCACATTCACTAAAGATACATTTTTTGCACTCTCGTCTAGATTTTTTTCCACCCGAACTGCAGAGTAGTGAGCGACGAGCACGGCGAGCGATTTCACCAGGACGTTGCAACAATAGGAGAAACGCTATCAGGGCAAATGAAGCCCATCAATGGCTTGCAGACTATTGCTGGACAGTGACAAGAGATGCTCCATTTAATGAAACAAGAGACAAGCCAAGAAGCGCCGAGTAGACACTGAATAGAACTAAACTATGTACATAATAGTTTTTTGCCTTTTGTTTCATAATACATTTTATTTATATAACCCTTTTGTTGATTTTAAAGCTGCTTTACATTAAATACCAGACAGGAGAAATATTTCATGTAAAGCAACCATAAACACATGAAAAGACCTAGGTTTACAATTTATGATTAAAACTGTACTATCTACACAATATACATCGACATAAAATGTAAAAATGTAAATATCTTAGAAACAGTAGCCAATCAATTGTTTTAATTGTCATATTTGAATTCAGCACATCAAAATACATAATAAATACCACATTTTATCTCTAAGCAGATGACTTCTCAAAAATTGTAGACCAGTGTAATCTATGATTGCAGCACGGGTTGGCATACCCATGCTAGCTTTACTCTTGCTAGCATGGCTAAAAATAGCAGTGAAGCTATGGCGACATAGATTGCAGCATGGGCTAGCAACCCAAGTATGGTCCCCAGTGGGCTTGTACAGCTCACATTGCCACTGTTATTTTTAGCAGTCCTAGCTAGATTTAAGGCGATGCCTACATGTGCTGCAGTCACACCTCAGATTGCAGTATAGACGTACACTATGACTGAACAATCCAGCCTTCAAAAACTGCCCTTTGTGCAAGGCTGCAATGCCCCTAATTGATGGGCACAGCGAATGAATATTGCCTCTGGTAAGGGGCACGTTACCGAGAGACATGCCATCTGTAGATCCTTTTCTAAGAGAACCCAGAGAGCTAGGGAGTCTTGCTTAATAAAGACATTTCTTTTGGAGAAATCTGTGTTCCTTCTGAGGTTCCAGGATGCCCAGAGCGGAAACCTCTGAGCAGTCATCAGGTACTCATGGTGCTGAAGTTCCTGTTTCTAAAGATTAAATCTCCTGTCGGGTAAAATGTCAGGTGACAGGAAAGAGAGACCACAAGGTTCATAAAGAAAAGAGACAGATTCCTCCTCACAAGGTCCTTTACTTTAAGAGCCACAAATTGTTTCTGTTCTCAGAGGTAGGTCAAGTGTGACACAAGGCCCCAAAACAGTCCCACTGGCACCCATTCAGGCACAAGTCTTCATGCCTCAGGAATGTGTCTCGTCGTACTGCATAAATGCCTGGTTCTGACTCCTCAGCACCAAGGCTCCTGGTTCCAGGGCAGTCTTCTTAATTTGATTTCAGTCCTAACATATTCACTACCAAAATCCAATACAGCGTCAAAAGACCTATTGATCTCCTTGATACCAAACTGCCCACTACCAGTGGTGGGGAGGGTGCCTCCTCCAAGAACCAACAGCTGCCCTGACACTGGTAAAGCACATTCCGTGGGGGGCTTCTGCACACCAATTGTTACAGCTCCTGTTCTGGAGGGGTATGCATTTTCCTACTCTGAAAGCACTAGGGAAGGTTTCACCAGGTTGTTCCTTGCTGTCTAGGTATTCAGGATAGTTCACACCCGAGAATGTCATGAGCTGCTTCCTATTACCACAGACACAGAAGTTCGAGAAGGGTTACTATTCTTTGATACCCTATCCCTTGAATATCTGCCAGTTTGCCTACCAGCACTGTTGGTCTTATAAGGCTCCAAGGAAAATGCATCATGCTGAAAGGCCTGCATCAGCATTCTAGGCGAGTGCTAGATCTCAACCACAGCTTTACAACGGGACATTACAACTAGGCCAACTGCTCCACTACCTGCAGAACAGACTGGTCAAGGCTCAGATGAGAAGAACCAGACAGAAAACCATTCTGCCTTGTTGGGAATCTATGAGCAAATTTATAGACACATTTCCCCAAGACAACGTATATCATGGCTGAGTCAGCTCATGGCACATGTATCCCTACAGGAATCCCTACATGCTGCAGATACAACCTCTAGATCAGGGGTTCTCAACCTTTTTCTTTGAGGCCCTCCTCAACATGTTAGAAAAACTCCAGGGACCAGCGGGGGGCCTTCTGGACCAAGAGTGGGACCCTGGGGCATAGGCATAGTTTGACTTCTATTTGGGGGGGGGGGGGGGCGCTGGCAGTGCTCGGTCCAGCTCTGCACAGTGGGGTCCAGGGAGGGAGTCCCATCTCAGCCCCTGACTCGTCTCATCAGGACACCCTCCTGTCTGGGGCTGTGTGCGGTGGCTACTCTGAGGGCTCTGCTGGGCCCGGAGCTGCCTGGGCAGCTCTGACTAGCAGCGTGAGCAGTCAAAGATGCAGCGCAGATGCAGCCCTAGGCACCAGCAGCAGATGGGGGAATGCCATGGCTGCCCACTCCATGGCACCATCAGCGAGAGGAGCAGTTGCCCCTCATTGCCTGGCTCTGTCTTCCTGCCTAGGATCTGGCCAGAGGGTGGGGGCTGAGGGAGAGGAGGAAGTGGCGGGTGTGGATCTGCCCCCAGGACTGCCCCAGCCGGGGTAAGGCACTGCAGCTTGGGGGACAACACCTTTGTGCCCGTCAACACTGCCCATGGGCTCAAGGTTTCTGCCTGAAGCCCCGCCACTCCTGACTTCAGAGGGATGAGGGAGCTTGGGATTTCAGCCGCACACTGCTCCCGGTTTCAGCCGCACAAACGGAGCTGGGGCTCATGGCTTCATCCCACGCTGCTCCCGGCTGCAGGGTGGTTAGAGGGCTCAGGGTTTCAGCCCCACAAGGGGTGCTGGGGCTCAGGGCTTCAGCCTTGTGTCACTCCCCGCTTCAGCCCTATGGGGGACACTGGGTTTCAGTGGTGGGGCTCCACAGCCCCCCTGAAAGGGCTCATGGACCCCCGTTGAGAACCTCTGCTCTAGATTATGGCCACCTCAATTGCTATGAATAGATTCTCCTGGCTCCACAGTTCAGGGATCCCTAAAGAAGCTCAAATAACAGCTGAGGATCTCCCCTTTGAGGAATTTGAACTTGTTAGTGTGAAAACAGATGAGACCTAAAGGCCTTGTGTGCCACACTGAGATTCTTAGGAGTCCACACTCCTGCAGCAAAGTGTAAGCAATGTAAATACTAACCACAACAGAGGAAATCCCTTTGCCCTCAATGCAGGCACTTAGGAAATGTCTGAAATTTCCCAGAAGGAGGTCATTAGGATCCACAGCACCCTCTCTGCTGATCAACCTCAGTTGACATGAAGGCAGCAGATTTGACTTCTTAATCTAAAGCAAACTCATTTGGCTCTTCCAATTATATCCTCTTCATTTGGGAATAATTTATTTCATCAGTGGGTTCTGGAGCATCAACAATATTGACCGCTGGGTCTTGGAAATCGTAGTTTATATGTTATTCTGTACAGTTCCAGCCCTCCCCAACCCGCCTTTCCCATCCCTATTCAGGGACCTCTCTCACTGAAAGCATGCTATATCAGAAGGTGCAGTTGCTTCTCAGTGTTGGAACAGTGGAAGAAATTCCTCAATAACACAGGGGAAAGGGATTTTACTCTCATTATTGTCTGACTCCCAAAAAGAGAGGCAGCAGGCAACCCATTCTGAACTTCAGACAGCTGAACATCTTCATCTGCAAGCTCAAATTCAGGATGGTGATTCTGGCCTCTTTAATTCCAAGCTTAGATCAAAATAACTGGTACGTAGCTGTCAACTTCCTGGACACTTACTTCCATATAGCTGTCCCGCCTGCCCATAGACGATATCTCAGGTTTCACGTCGGCAATTGCCACTACTAGTACAGGGCATCACCATTCAGCCTACCAACAGGACAAAGGGTATTCATAAAAGGGCTGGTGGTGATGGCCACTTCCTCTCTCCTGAGGTAAGTCCAAGTTTTCCCATATTTTGATGATTAGCTCATTCATGGGAAGTTGTGCTAGCAAGTAATAGACTCCATTTAACGGACTCTGCAACTGTTCGCCTCTCTAGGCCTTAAAGTAAACAAAGAAGTTAATATTGACTCCAACACAAAAACCAGAATTCACAGCAGTCATGCTGGTCTCCCTAACAGTGATGGCTTGTCTACCACCAGAGAGTCCAAGTCATACTAGACGTATCTGCCGACCTGCACGTTTACCACACAATATCAGTGAAAACTTTTTTGACACATGGCCCCTTCACCTTTGTAATTCAGCCTGCCAGACTTCTGTTGCATGCAAGGGTGTTTGAGATCTGTACTGTGCATCAGCCAGGCAACATTACCTGTCCATCCTAATACATGTTCCACCAGAAGTGCTGTCATTAAATTGGTGGAAGGGGTCCTTCAAAGTCTGCAAAAGGACAGCCATTCTCCCTTCCACTACTATAAAAAAAATTGGTGACAGATTCCTTTACTTTAGCATGGAAAGCCCATTTAGGTGACCAAACACAAGCTACATGGACTGCTCAGGAAGCAAGGCTCCAAACAAATGTCCTGGAGCTAATAGCCATTTTATGTAAACAAGCAGTGGGGTGTAAGGTCTACTCATTCATGTTAAGAGGGTGTACACCGTTGGAATTTTTGGATCCATCATGAAATTACTCTGAAGGCTGTTCATCTGCCAGGAATACAGAATGTGCTGGCAGATCACCTCAGCAGTTTTCAAACAACCTTTATAGGCTGATAGATGATAACATAAGACAACTCTCTCAAGTGTAGTCATCCCAGCATACACTTCATGGCCAGAAGAGTAAAAAGGAAATGTCAAAATTTCTGTTTTGGAGGGAGACTTAAGTCAGGGGTCATTGCCTGAGGCATTACTGATTTTATGGTCATCAGGCCTCCTGTAAGCTTACCCTCCAATTCCGTTCATTCCCAGCGCTTTCAGGAAGCTCAGATGGGACTCTGCCATAATGATCATGGTAGCTCCAGCGTGACCAAGACAGTTTTGATATCAGGCCTGAACAATCGCTCCATTCAACCATCAATACATGTAGCTCTCCAACCAGAGGTCATAATATGGAGGCACGGCCAAGTCCTTCATCCCATATTCCCTACGCTTCACAGCATAACTGTTGGCTGACTGACTTCAGTAGAAAGAACCTGCTCATCTGCAGTACAGAGTGTCCCTGACCACAGCAGAAAAGACTTTACCAGACATATGCTGTGAAATGGAAGAGATTCATGATCTGGTCATACTAACACCAGTTTATACCATCTCAAGCAAAGATTCTAGGCAGACTGGACTATCTCTGAGCTTGTTAAGGGGTCTTCTAGCAACCGTCTCAGCTCTCCACTGTCCATTGCAAGCAGCTTCTACATTCTCACCCCACAGTGACCAGATTCTTATGAAAGTTAGAGAACCTCCCCCCTTTGGGATCTAAATATTGTTCTCACAGGGTTAATAGGCCCACCTATTGGACCTTTCGCTATAAGTTCTTTCTCATCTTTCCATAAAAACAGCCTTCCTGGTAGCAATAACATCAGCCAGACGAGAGGGGGAGATAGAAGCATTGATTTCAGGGCCCCTTTATCTGATTTTTCATAAAGACTGGGTGTTGTTGAGACTTCATTCTAAATTTTTCCGAAAGTAGTCTGCCTTTCATTTAAATCACATTATTTTCCTTCCTCTATTTTTCTCTCTCCAAAATACATTAAAATAACGGTGAGGTGAAGTTCCACACTCTAGATGTCGTAAGGGAGTTTTCATTCTCTATAGACGGAACTAAGCCATTTAGGGTATCCCTTAGATTTTTCATAACCTGTGGAGACAGGATTAAAGGACAAGCTATTTCAAACAAAGACTTTGATACAAACTTCTGTAGATTCGTAAATATAGCTCCATCAAGGAAGGTCACTGCTCACTCTAGTAGAGTGCAAGCAACCTCTGTTGCTTCTTTGAGAAACATTCCCATCCTAGTCATTTGTAGGGCAGCTATTTGGGAGTTCAGTGTGTACGTTTACCCAGCATTGTTTTATCATGGAAGTGAGAATTTTGGCTGTCCTAGACTCATTTTTCAGGTAGACTGCAACACCCATCTCCTGGGATCTAGGTCACTTCTTGTGAGTTATCAACAGTAGAATATACATGGAAAAGCTGTTGACTTACTTATAGTAACTGCTTCTTTGAGATGTTTTCTCCATATATAATTTCACAACCTGTCCTTGTTCCCTGCTACTATAAAGTCTGTTAATATCTGGATTCTGTATTGATGAAGGAACTGAGGGGTGGGTAGGGCTGCCCTCCCTGTTATGTGCTTGGTGGGAGGCGCAAAGACGTTCAGGGTGCAGGGATGGCCCCAACAAACACCGCTGGCCAGGATAATTCAGACTTGAGTGCATTGAGTGCATGTGCACCAAGAGTAGACTATATATAGACAACATACTTCGAAGAACCACAGTTACTGTAATGTTAGTGACCATTTAATTTAAAACTCCTGAGTCAACTCAATGGAGAAGCAGGCTTTTCAGCTGAAATGTGTTCCAAAAATGTCACTTATTTATTTTTAATTGACATTCTAATCCATTCAAGTTTATTTTTAATTCCTGTATTTTAGGAGTGACAATTCCTTGGCTAAATATTGGGATGGTCTTTTCTACCTCATGCTGGTCTCGAGACCAAAATCACCTTCCATACATTGACTACTTACACACTGGTGCTGATTGCATTTGGTGAGTATCCCTGCAGTTTGTCCCATTACTTGGAGCCCCAATGGCTCTTGGTAAGAAGGTTGGAAGCTACTGCAGTATGGCTATTGCGTTTTGCCTGAATGAATCACATCAGGAAATGAAGTTTCTGTGATTACAAATTTAATGGGAAAGTCTATCAAATTTCATGACAAGCGGTATGATATAAACTAAGTGGAAAAACCTCTTCTAAAGGAAAGGGATTTAATATTTTTTCCATTCTCTGTTTTAGGCTATTTAGCAGGAAACAATTTTTGCCTTTTGTAGATTTCATTCTGCAGAATGTTTCTGAACACCTGGAATCCAAATGACAGCTAGTCAAGGCAGGATTTCCTTAGACTGATGTGTAGAGAGATTTGTTCAAGCCAGCTCTATAGTCTCATTTCTAAGGTGACTGATCCCATCCTTCTGCTAAACTGTCCCCCCTCTTCTACCTCACAAAGTATCTTGAGACTCTGTAGATACCAAACTACATACATATTTTTTATTTGTACCCAGTGATACCTGCCTTTGAAGCCACATCTTTCTAACATTTGGATGTGAATGGTTGCAAGTCTGTAACTTCTTGTAGCCACATTTTGTGTTTTGTGGGCACCTGTTGAAAATAGGTTTAACACATGCTCACACGTCTGCTTGGAGGTGGCTGCTGCTAACTGTAGTCATTACACAATATTGGTCAGATTGTAATGGAAGTACAGCAGCTGATAGTGAAATCACTGGAAGCAGGTGGTGCCAGCATTTAATATACTTATCTGTGTTATTCCTGTAGTACTATGTTATCCTGAAAGGATCTTCTCTACAATAAGAACAGTATAAGCAGCTAAATTTGTAGACCTTGATCAAACAAAAATGTAATAAAGTAATTAAGAAACCCCTTGATTATAACATTTTGATGCATGGAGGCTGAATTATAATGGCTAATAATGCTTGGCATATACCATAAATAGTACTTTAAAATGCTTTGTACGATTTCAAGAAAACCAAACATACAGAGATGTTCAGTTACCCTCTTAATTACTCATTAAAACTATTTAAACTCTTATCAGTATTAATGGTGCTACACTTGAGCTGTGGTTATGTGCCGAGTTGTGTGAATACAGGTGAGTTTATGTCACAGCTAAATGTTCCTACCAGGATCTGGGTCCCATTGTCATAGGAACAAACTTAGAATAAGAGGCTGTCCATGCAACAAAGAGCTTACAGTCAGTCTAAGACAAGACAGATCCGTAACTGGAGAAAGAGGCAATATACAATCAGAGTAAATTGTAATGCCTTATAAGTGTCATGTGAATTCTATTAATTTTATAAAAATATTTTTTTTGGGGTGGGTGGAAGGATGGGAGAGGAGGTTGTTGTTTTTCACATTTTATTATAGGCAGAGCTGGTGGCACTCTCTACAGTTAAGGTTGCCTAAGACTGTTTTTGGTTGTGTAAAACTACCAGACTTTAACTGTTTGGTCCCATGCTGGCTGTCAGCCCCAAGCTAAATTTCTTTGGAAAGTTTCAGCAAAAGCAATGAAGATGGTCCTGAGAATGAGATTAGGGAAAAGTACATTGTTTTGCAAGTGTTAAAAAAAAAAATCAAAAAAAAAAAATCTGAGTCTCCTATTTTTTTCCAGAAGCTCTAGCACCTCCATGCTTTTAAGCAGTGATTTCATATTTGGCAGTGCATGACCTAGTGTCAGGGATGTGCCTGTTGCTGTTCCCATGAAAATCCACCCACCTTTGACTAAGTTGTAAGCCTCTGAAAATTGCCATTTGTACATGCTCAGTAGAGATATAGAGGCTGGCTATTTAAATTCCATCTACACTGAACATGCTCTAGGCCCTGGCTGAGGACTTAACCTGCAATTGCTGCTCTGAGCCACCAGGGGCTGTTGTAGCACCAGATATAAAAACTGAGAGCAGAGATGTCTCTCTCCTATGCTCTCAATTCACCTGCTTCTGCCATGGTCCCCCAAACTTTTTCTATTGTGTTCCTCTCCCACCGCCTGGTCTGTGTCTCCCCCCCCCCATTCCCACAACCAGGGTGGGGGGCATGAGTGTGTGTGTGGATGGAAGCTGTGCTCCGGGGCCGGGATGAGGGAGGTGGAGCTGCATTTAGGGCAGGATGTGGGAGCCGCTGGTACATCTCTTGCCGGAGCCATCCCTGAGTGCATCTCCAGGCTCCAGCAGCAGCTCTTCCCACCCCTCTCCCCCAGTGGCAGAGGCCGGTTACTGTGGGTAACTGGGATTTTAGTGTCCAGTCAGCAGTGTTGACCGGACACTGCCAGGTGCCCTTTCTGGTTGAAAACTGGGCACCTTGCAACCCTAAGCCAAGGCTGGGGGCCACAGCTGGGAGCCAAGGCCAGGAGGGGAGCCATGGCTGGGACTGAGGGCAGGGCCGGAGCAGGGCTTGGTGGCACTCCCTCCCCACCTCTTGGGAAGCTGGCCCAGGTCTATTGCAACCCCCTCCCCGGATGTTCCTCTGTGCCAGTGTAGGGGGGCACATCCCACAGTTTGGGAACCACTGTCCTACTGGCACCCAGCTAGCACCGAGGAGAAGAAAGTACCCTAACTCAGATGCTGAGTGATGAACAGAGTTGGGGTGGTGAAAACTGGCTGTGAGGGTGGATAGGAGCCAGAGCTAGCCCCTCAGTGTTTTGCCAGCGGGGATGTGTGTGTGTGTGTGTGAGAGAGAGATAGAGAGAGACACACATGTTTATTGCTCTCCTCCTCCCCACTGAGTGGCTGAGAGGATCAAAAAAACAAACAAACCATGTGGACTAATGGAGCAAAAAAGCTGTGTTAGAAGCAGTGGGAACAGAGACAGAAGGGGAGAGGCTTTGTGTGTGTGGGGAGGAGGGGAGAAGAGGGGATATAGTAGGCAACAGAGGCAAAAGGGGGTGTGTGTATTATAGGGCATGGGTGGGTGAGGACAGAAGGCACGAAGGGATTAGCAAAAAGGAAAAACAAGGGGAAAAAGAATGGTGTAGGAAGAGCTATGGGGGATAGTTGGGATGGATGGAGAGGAGCATGAAGGGCAGTTAGAATGAGGCTGAACTGAAGAGACTGTGAGGGTGGAAAGAGGTTGGAAACCGCAGCTTATTGTCGGCAGGGAAATCTGTTCAGAATAAAGTCTATAGCAGGGGTAGGCAACCTATGGCACGCGTGCTGATTTTCAGTGGCACTCCACTGCTCAGGTCCTGGCCACCAGTCTGGGGGGGCTCTGCATTTTAATTTAAATTTAAATTAAACTTCTTAAACCTTTTTAAAACCTTATTTACTTTACATACAACAATAGTTTAGTTATATATGATAGACTTATAAAAAGAGACCTTCTAAAAATGTTAAAATGTATTACTGGCACACGAAACCTTAAATTAGAGTGAATAAATGAAGACTCAGCACAGCACTGCTGAAAGGTTGCCGACCCCTGGTCAATAGAAAGAAGTCTGACATCATCAGTGTCCAAAGGTTCCTACTGAAACTGCTTCCATAGCAGCTCTTGCTGCCTACACTCTGGAGTTTTCTTTCCTTTCCTGAGCCTACATGGTTATAATAATAATTAATAACCGGAGATTATACCAATCTCCTAGAACTGGAAGGGACCTTGAAAGGTCATCAAGTCCAGCCCCCTGCCTTCACTAGCAGGACCAAGTACTGATTTTTGCCCCAGATCCCTAGGTGGCCCCCTCAAGGATTGAACTCACAACCCTGGGTTTAGCAGGCTAATGCACAAACCACTGAGCTATCCCTCTCTCCCTGTGGTTGAGAGCAGAGATAGATTGCATGGACCCTAATGTCTCAAATGGGTCTCATCTTTCTCTCTCCTTTCTAACATGGTGCTGCAGTTGAAATATGGCCCCTAGCTGACTACAATGTGTTTCTAAACACGTTCCAGGTAAGATTGCGTCAGTTCAGAAATCTAGTGCCAGAGATTTGGAACCCAGGCTTGATTCCTTTTGCACCCTGATCAGCTCTCTAAAGATCCTTCCGTCTGTCTGAACTAGTGTCACTGAACAGCTACGAAAGCTGTGACTAGAGGAATGGTTGCAAAAGACACAGGACCTCTGACAGTTAAAAGAAAGAAAGGGGAGGGGCCAATGTTTGAGTGAGAGAGAATAAGAGCATGTTCTCCTTTAGACTGACTTGGAAGATGGGGGCAGAAGTAAACTGCACATACAAATTGAGAGATGCACATGAGATCCCAAATCAGTAAGAGAATATACATGTAGGCTCCATTTTGACTGAAACATGAATTCAGGATTTTGTTTTCAACCATGAAACAGTACCCATGTCACAAGGGAAACAAAAAATGTCAGTAGGAAAATTACTCCTTTAAAAATAAAAATCTAGCTGAAGAGAAGAGCTAAAAGATTTTAAAAACCCTCTCTTCCCCTCAACTCATGTATCAGAAGAAAAAGTGCACCATAGTCCACTCAATTCACTCTAAACAGTACCTGCATTTATTATGGAAAACACTCCCTGACACTATTTCAGGGGTCAGCAACCTCTGGCATGTGGCTCGGCGGGGTAAGCACCCTGGCGGGCTGGGCCAGTTTGTTTACCTGCCACGTCAGCAGGTTCAGCCGATCCCGGCTCCCACTGGCCACTGTTCGGTGCTTCAGGCCAATGAGTGCAGCAGGAAGCAGCATGGGCCGAGGGATATGCTGGCCGTGGCTTCCCACCACCTTTGTTGGCCTGGAACAGTGAACCGCAGCTAGTGGGAGCCGCGATTGGCTGAACCTGCTGAAGTGGCAGGTAAACAAACTAGCCCAGCCCACCAGGGTGCTTACCCTGACGAGCCACGTGCCAGAGGTTGCCGACCCCTGCTCTAGGCCTTCCATTTCATAGAAGGAATGAAGAACCGTTGCAGATAGATATTTATATTCGCGCACACAAATGAATTCCTACTGAGCCCTTTATAAAGCAGCTCCAAGCAACGCTGGTGGATCACAGGGATGAGACTGCTTTCTGTCCTGCACACCTTCCCTTGCCCAGAGTTGCATGATAAAATTTTGGCAAATTTCCCATTTTCAAAGGAAACCTAATGTCATCTGTGAGTGACCCTAAAATCAGCATTGCTCAGCATTCCTCAGATACTGGTAACAATTATCAAATAGATCACAATATGTTGGGGAAGAATGAACATGGCTTTTGTAAAAGAAAATCATGCTTCACCAATCTATTAGAATTCTTCTGGGCATCAACAAATGTGGATAAGGGTGATACAGTGTACTTGGACTTTCAGAAAGTCTTTAGACAAGGTCCCTCACCAAAGGCTCTTAAGCAAAGTAAGCAGTCATGGGATAAGAGGGAAGGTCCTCTCATAAATCAGTAACTGGTTAAAAGGCAGGAAACAAAGGTAGGAATAAATGGTCAGTTTCCAGAATGGAGAGCAGTAAATAGCGGTGTCCCACTGGGATCTGTACTGTTCAACGTATTCATAAATTATCTCAAAGAAGGGATAAACAGTGAGGTGGCAAAGTTTGCCAATGATACAAAATTACTCAAGATAGTTAAGTTCAAAGCAGACTGTGAAGTGTTACAAAGGAATGTCACAAAACTGGATGACTGGGCAACAAAATGGCAGATGAAATTCAGTGTTGATAAATGCAAAGTAATGCTTATTGGAAAACATAACTGTACATACAAAATGATGGGGTCTAAATAAGCTGTTATCACTCAAGAAAGAGATCTTGGAGTCATTGTGAATAGTTCTCTAAAAAGATCATTGTACAGCGGCAGTCAAAAAAAAAAAAAAAAGCTAACAATGTTAAGAACCGTTAGGAAAGGGATAGTGTTCTTTACCCCTTCCCACAACACACGAACCCACAGTCACCCAATGAAATTAACAGGCAACAGGTTTAAAACAAACAGAAGTACTTCTCACAACACACAGTCAACCTGTGGAACTCTCTGCCAGGGGATGTTGTGAAGGCCAAAATATAACAGGATTCAAAAAAGAATTAGGTCAGTTCATGAAGGATAGGTCTATCAATGGCTATTAGCTAGGATGGTTAGGGATGCCTCCCCATATGCTGGGGTCTCTAAACCTCTGACTGCCAGATGCTGGGAGTGGGTGATGGAATGGATCACTTGATTGCCCTGTTCTGTTCATTCCCTTTGAAGCAAGTGGCATTGGCCACTGTCTGAAGACAGGGTACTGGGCTAGATGGACTATTGGTCTGATCCCATATAGCCATTCTTATAAGAAACATACCCTGTACCAGGGTTGTTTTGCACAGAAGAAATTGGAGAGCATGTAGCTGAAATCTCAGAGTTGAATGGTAAACCTGCACAGACTCTGCTCCCCCCTACCCCTGCCCCCAGCCTCCCTGCACTGCAGTGCACTCAAGGAAAATTGGATCTTTTAAAAATCATCTATTTTTGAACTTGTCTCCTTCACCACAGGTGTTTCAACTTTCATGCATTTAAGAAAGTATTTTATTGATCACATTTTCTGCATCTCTCTCACAGCTTTAATTTCAATTTTGCCTGGGAGTTTTTGGGGGTGGGGAAATTGGGTATTCCTAATACTCTTTTAAATGGCAGGAAAGCCACACTTCTGAGGAGGAGAGGTTGCGGCAGGCATGGTTTGTAAAATTTCTACATTGGTGTGCCGAGACAGCTGCTTGGTATACCAAACATAATTTTCACTATTATCTTTTCCATCTCCCTGTTTGTTTTACACTTGTTCTTTTTTTGGTGTTACGCTAAGATTGTAAACTCTTTAAAGAAGGAGCAGGCCTTTTATTACATCTATATAGTGCATAGCATGATGGGGCATTGATTGGAGACCCTGGGTGCTACTGCAATATAGTGAAATAATGATAATACTGGTAAGTGTTTCTCTTCTACATTTCTTTCCCCTTTCCCCATGCTATGTATGTGTCTCTACTTCTGCTTCCCCTTCAGTCTTTATTCATCAGCCAGATCACACCTATACATCCTGCACAGTGGCAGTTCCCCAGCTACATAAAACCTAGATATCGCTAGACTGTTTCATGCCACTTCTGCTGGGGAAAGCGCTAATAGCCATGAGCACAGATGGGACTGTGCATAATTTTTCCACTTTGGTGGCTAGCAAAATCTGGGAGGAGGTGAGAGAATATGGGATGCCTGTAATTCAGCACCCAGTTTAAACCTCTCTTCCTGTGCTGCCCACTGTGTTTTAGGCATTTGATGGCTTCTGTTGCAGGGAAAAGGAGGAAAGGTGAACTTGAGACTTGTCAAGTAAGTGAAGGAAGATGATCTTGGAATATTTTGCTTTTATTAATCAAATATTTCTAATGTAAGTTCCAATATCTGTATTCTGTTACTGATTTGGAATCACGAACATCAGTTTTTATTAAAGAAAACAATGTGGCTTACATTTTAACTTGGTTTAGGCATATGTAACAAATATAGTCCATTTAAAGTAAGGATTAGTGTAACTGTATGCAGTGTAGGTGCTGAGTAGATGGCAACCTGACTGCTAATATCCTTGGTACTGTAGACGTCAGGATGTTACAGATTCTCTCCTCTCTGATTTTGTACAGTAGTGAGTTGTCACATGTTCTGCTTTGGGAGTAGCTTGTAATCATTTCAACCTTTTGTTTTCCTTTGATTATGGTAAAATACTGTAGGGTTGAGTCCAAATAAATAACTTTCCATGAATCTGAAGCATCTTGCCAAAACAGCTGGGAGGGGCTGTTTTAATTTTTTTCCAGTTTTTGTTTTGGAGTGGATTTGGTCAATCTGTTGCTGAACAAGTTGGGGAACACCATTTACTACATAGTAAATGCTCCATTTTCTCTTTAAAACAAACAGGTATTGCATTCCTGCTGCGGAAGAGAACAAACTTGATGATGTGGTACATACCCTGCTGCAAGCCAATGGCACTCCAGGGCTGGAAATGCTTGAAAGCAATGTTATGGTAAGTTGAATTCTGTTTTGTATCTGTGAGAATCCAATGCTAATCAGAAGAGTGGTTTTTTTGTTTTTTAATTCACTCATTTTATTGCTTTTGATTTTAAAAAGAAAAACTTTGCCAGTAAAGTCTGGACCCTTGCTACTTGCAGAAGCATTTACCACACAATATTTCCAGTATTTTCCAATTCTACAGAATGCCAAAATGCTGAAATAAAGGTTAACCCTGCATGGCAGTAAATGTCCATTTTTTTCAAAAGCACCCACAATCCATTTAAACATGTAAAATATACACATGTCCAGAATTTTCACGAATGAAATCTCTGTCATGGCAGATGAGTCCTTGTTGTCTTTTACGATGTCAGTCATGGATACCAGTAGTTAGATTATTACAGGTACTTAAGAGTTCAGCTCCCTTGTTTACTTTATAGTTGATACTTCCTGTTGTATGCAGTGGTATTGTAGCTGTGTCAATCCCAGGATATGAGAGAGACAAGGTGGGTGAGGTACTATTTTTTTATTGGACCAACTTCTGGTGATGAGAGACACAAGCTTTTGACTTTACAAGATGGTCTCTCTCACTTACAGAAGTTGATCCAATAAAATATATTTCCTCATCCATTTTGTGTCTCTAACTTCCTATTTAAGGATTTAAAAATGCAAATTTAATAGGCTTTTTTCCCTTGGTGCTTTTGTCAAAAAAAAAAAACTGTTTTATAAAAAAAGCTAACCATCTCTCTGGATAGAAATTCCATGCTTGACTAATGAAATTATAGCAGTAGGAATATACTACTGACCGCCTGACCAGAATGATGACTAGAAATGCTCAGGGAGATTAGAGAGGCTACAAAAATAAAAAAAGTCAGTAATAATGGGGGATTTCAGCTATCCCCATATTGACTGGGTACATGTCACCTCAGGAGGGGACACAGAGATGAAATTTCTTGACACCTTAAATGACTGCTTCTTGGAGCAGATAGGACTAAACCAAGAATTGTTTCTCCTCTTGTGGATTCCAAGACTTAAGTGGCACACAAACTCTTGTCCAAGAGGTGAATATAGCTGAACAGCTTGTTAATGGCGACTATAATATAAATAAATTTAACATCCCAGGGAGGATTATACCCAAGAAGCCCATTACAGTAGCATTTAATTTCAGAAAGGGGAATTTCACAAAAACGAGGAAGCTAGTTAAACAGAAATTAAAAGGTACAGTCCCCAAAGTGAAGTGTCTGCAAGATGGTTGGAAACTTTTTAAAAACACCATCATAGAGGCTCAAATTAAATGTATACCCCAAATTAAAAAAACATAGAGGACCAAAAAAGTGCTACCATGGCTAAACAACAAAGTAAAAGAAGTAGTTAGAGGCAAAAAGCATTTCTTAAAAATTGGAAGTTAAATCATATTGAGGAAAATAGAAAGGAGCATAAATTCTGGCAAGCCAAGTGTAAAAGTATAATTAGGCAAGCCAAAAAAGTACTTGAAGAACAACTAGCCAAAGACTAAGAGCAAAAAATGTTTTAAGTACATCAGGAGCAGGAAGCTGCTAAACAGTCAGTGGGGCTAAAGGAGCACTCAAGGAAAATAAGGCCATTGCAGAGAAACTAAATTAATTCTTTGCATTAGTGTTCACCACAGAGGATGTGAGGGAGATTCCTACACCCGAGTCATTCTTTTTAGGTGACAAATCTGAGGAACTGTCCCAGATTGAGGTGCCATTAGAGGAGGTTTTCAAACAAATTGATAAATTAAACAGTAATAAGTCATCAGGAGCAGATGACATTCACCCAAAAGTTCCAAAGGAACTCATATGAAATTGCAGAACTACTAGTTGAGCTATGTAACCTCTCATTTAAATCAGCTTCTGATCCAGTGGATATAGAGTACTTAGGTTTTCAGAAAGCCTTTCACAAGGTTCTGCACCAAAGGCTCTTAAGCAAAATAAGTAGTCATGGGATAAGCGGGAAGGTCCTCTCATCGATTAATAACCAGTTAAAAGCTAGGAAACATAGGATAGGAACAAGTGGTCTGTTTTCAGAGTGGAGAGAGGTAAATAATGGTGTCCCCCAGGGGTCTGTACTGGGACCAGTCCTGTTGAACATATTCATAAATGATCTGGAAAAAGGGATAAACAGTGAGGTGGCAAAGTTTGCAGATGATACAAATTACTCAAGATAGTTAAGTCCAAGGCAGCCTGTGAAGTGTTACAAAGGGATGTCACAAAATTGGGTGACCGGGCAACAAAATGGCAGATGAAATTCAGTGTCGATAGATGCAAAGTAATTCTTATTAGAAAACATAATCCCAACTGTACGTACAAAATGATGGGTCTAAATTAGCTGTTACCACTCAGTAAAGAGATCATGGAGTCAGTATGGATAGTTCTCTCAAAAGACCTGCTCAACGTGCAGTGGCAGTCAAAAAAGATAACAATGTTAGGAACCATTAGAAAAGGGATAGATAACAAGACAGAAAATATAATGCCTCTGTACAAATCCATGGTACACCCACATGTAGAAAACTCTGTGCAGATCTGGACACACCATCTCAAAAAAGATATATTGGAATTGACAAAGGTACAGAGAAGGGCAACTAAAATGATTAGGGGTGTGGAACAGGTTCCGTATGAGAGGTTAAAGACTGGAACTTTCCAGCTCAGAAAAAAAGATAACAAAGGGATATGATAAAGGTCTATAAAATCTTGACTGGTGTGGAAAAAAGTGAATAAGGAAATGTTATTTACTCCTTCACATAACACAAGAACCAGGTGTCGCCCAATGAAATCAGTAGGCATCAGGTTTAAAACAAACAAAAGGAAGTACAACATCAAATGCACAGTCAACCAGTAGTACTCTGTGCCAGGGATGTTGTGAAGGCCAAAAGTATAACAGCATTCAAAAAAGAATTATGTAAGTTCATGGAGATAGGTCCATCAATGGCCATTAGCCAGGATGGTCAGGGATGCAACCCCATGCTCTAGGTGTCTGTAGCTTCTGACTGCCAGAAGCTGGGAGTGGATGATGGGGACGGATCAGTCGCTGATTACTTGATCTGTTCATTCTCTCAGAAGCATCTAGCATTGGCTACTGTTGGAAGACAGGATACTGGGCTATGTGGACCATTGGTCTGACCTAGTGTGGCTGTTCTTATGTTGTACTTGAAAGCTACATTTTGAGGATGTATGCTATGCTGACCTGGAGCTCTGTGCCAGTCTTAAATTTTTGGACATTCATTAATAGGGAACTTTGATGTTGTAAAACTGGGAAAGGACAGGTGAGGAGTAGTAGGTTAATTTTTGGTGTTTTTCAGGTGTGTTGATATTTTCCAGGCCTTGTTTATTGAAACCAGGAATCCTGTGTAAATTCCTTAAACTATACTTAGCTTCCAGTGTTCAACATGTCTTACCTAGAACGCATGTAATACAATGTGCTTTTAGATGCTAAATATGTTTTATATATAAAATAGATCTGCTTAGGCCTTGAAAGGCAGATTTATTCTGAGCATCTTTAGAATGGCTTAGTTATTGTAACAAAGGCAACTGTATCTCTGTAAAGAAAAACTAGTGGGGTGAAGTGCCAAACCTGCTAGTTATTTGTTTTAAATCACACTGTGTTTTCATGTAATGCAGTTGAAGCTGTTGGCAAGTGACATTTTAAAGTGGTACTTTGAGATAAAGCCTTCACTGTTGTAATTGCACCTCCACCCCCAGTACTTGACATTCTGGACACTGAAAATTCAGTGTTTCATATTGGGCATGGTGGGGGAGGTCAAATTAATGAGGTGTTGGCATTACATGTGATCACCCTTTGATAGCAAGCAATGCATGATGGTGCCCAATGAAGAGGGGATCTAACTATAAGAAGGATTCAAATTTTTTCTCATATTTTTATTCTCTCTAGATCTCCCCAGAGGTCTTGTGCAAAGAGGGGATCAAGGTGCACCGTACTGTACAGCAGAGTGGGCAGTTTGTTGTCTGTTTTCCAGGATCCTTTGTGTCTAAAGTGTGTTGTGGCTACAGTGTTTCTGAAACAGTGCACTTTGCTACCACCCAGTGGACAAGTATGGGTTTTAAAACTGCCAAGGTAAGGTGGAAAACGGAGTTTAAAATGGGTTCATAACCCTTTCAGTATCTTTAAAAAGTCAGCAAACCAAGCATTCCAACGTGTGTAGTACACAGTGATATAACTCCAGAGGATTTGCAGATTATTTTAAAATATCTGTTTCTGAAATTTGTGGGACACTAAAACTGTATCTTCACCCCAGAAAAGAATCCTAAATTAATACATGGTAACCAAAGAATGTGTAGGTCTGAAAATGGCAGAAGTTTAGTTTAGAGTTAGAGCTGTAATCATTCACAAGGACACTTGGGAAAATTCCTAATGAGCTGTCACAATATATTGTATTATGCTTACTAGATTTGTTTAACGCAACTTGTCCAAGGACAATTTGAATCTCAAATATAAAGATCTGATAAAATATGGCTAATTTGGGGGATGAGAATAGGCAAAATCAATTAATTTTTACAGCTACATTATGTTTGTATGTCTGTCTGTTTGATCCTTCATCAGTAACTAGCTGCTGATCTGATTTGACTTGAACTTAAAATTCCTAGGCAGATTGACCAACACGTCTGACCTGAAGCTGAAAGTAAAACTAGCTTCCTGCATCCTTTTCATAGCTCTGAGTGACACGCCATTGACCTGCAGAAACAAATGGCTGACGTGCACGCCCAGCATGCTGCTTAGCTAAATTTCTCCTTGTAGTCAGTTTTGGGGGCAAGAATGTTTTTTACTAATTACCTCCTCCCCTGCAATGGAGTATGGGCTGCATGTGTACTTTGGTGGCATTTACACATAAGCCAGGACCGATCTTCATTTCCAGCCTCAAGTCAAATGGTCGGTACACCCAGCATTTTTAATTTGAGAACAGCAGCATGACTATCAGGCAGTAAGTTTCATTTGTCCAGACCAGGTTTTAGTTCTTTTGTGTTCTTGGTAAGTAGCATTCTTCCAAGTCTGTTTAATGTAAAACATATTTTTAAAGTAACGTAGTGGTAAGATGAAAGCCATGTTGCATTTTTTTTTATGTGGATGGAATAAGATCCTGATTTAACCCTTTAGTGACAGGAACAACAGTTGTTAACTCGACATACAAAGAGAGGGTCTTACTAAGCATGAGTTCGACTGTCCAGTTGTGAAAAATCCAGTGTCCTAAGGGAAAGGGGTTGTTACTTAGGGATGATTGAAAATTTTTGCTTGGTGTCCCAAAATCTAAGGAAGAGTTTCTTTTGATTAACAAGCTTGGCACTGGATGAATATAACTTGATTGAAAATTCAACAGATTTTAACTATGATAACCTTCCTTGGAATCTGATGTTATACCTTTCACAAGCTTTAAAAGAATCTAGATATATAGTTATATCAAAATATAACCTTGGAAACATCTTTTTTTTTTTTTTTTTTTGGACTCCTTCAAATCGTGCTACCTTCTCAACTCCCCTTTAAGCCCTGGAAATTCCTCCTTGGTTCCTTCACTTCAAGGAGAGATATTTTCCCACTTTCAAAGACTGACTTTGTGCTTGTCAGAGATCTGTTATGTAGGCATCAAAATTCCTCCTTCAGGTTGTTAATGAATTGACTGAAAGCCATATGCATATCCAGTCTTCTTACAGTTCTGGACAATAACACTGATAGTTTGTCATCTGCTTTGATTACATGTTGACTTGGCTCTTATTATTAGCTGTTGTGATTTTATTTTATATATATTGCACTGTATAGGGTTCGTAGCTTGTTCCATGTTATGTTTTGGCTTTCTTTTCTAAGGAAATCTGAAATTCCAGATCAGGAATTGGATTGTGAAGTTTGACTAATCTGACTGCTGTTGTGAACCTAAGATAACAATCAGTGTCCTTCTCTGAACTAGCAGATTGCATTTAAGGAAATTTGGCACAGACAGAGAAGTCTATTTGAATTTTTTGTCAGATGGGCTGACGAAGAATTTAAAAGTCCAGCCCATCATCTTGTAACATTCCCCTGTGCTGCAAACCACGCATTTTAGGACTTATAATTCAGCAACAATCTGTGGAACTGTCATTCCATCAGATGCAAATCAGTCACAAATTATGATGCCTCTATCTTGTCGTTTTCCTCTTTCCAATTTAAATGTGGCCTCCCAGACTAAGGCTACTGCAATCTTACCCTTGATCCTGCCATTCTGAACCAACTACTGTACCTTGCCACTCAAATACGTTTCATAGGGTGAACAAATATTACCAGTAGCTAAATAACAAAACATTTAATACTTTTCCCTCCAATGTCCAGCAGAGAAAAATCTGCCTCAGCTACTCTGTCACCATAGAGAGGAACTCAAATCAGCTCACTAAGGGTATGTCTATACTACAAATGCTACAGTGGCACAGCTGCAGCATAACTGCTATGTCACTGGAGCACAGACCCTTAGTGATGGAAGGGGTTCTTCTGTCACTCTAGTAAATCCACCTGCTTGAGAGGCAGTAGCTAAGTTGATGGAAGAATTCTTCTGTCGACTTAGGTTGACCCCACTGTAAACACAGATAACTGCATCACAGAGAGAGCAACATTTTTCATAGCCATGAGCTATGTAAATAGGCCTAAGAAAATCCAAGATGCATCTGAACGACCTATATGCCATTCCTACCAACACACTCATCCCAACTGCACTCTGACTCCAGCACAGAGAACCTAGTTTAACAAACATTTTTCTCTTCACTTGCACTGTGTGTCCATTTTGGCATTTCCATGTCCACTGAAGATATCCCAGATAGTGTCATTACTCATATAAGAAGTCTCACTTTAACCATGCAATCTGCAATATTTGTTCTGTCACAGAATGGTGCATTCTGGGGTACTTCCAGTGAGAGAGACAGTACCAAGAGCATTTGCTTAGGAGGGTAGGACCCAACTTCCTATTCATTATATTTATTATTTCTTAAATGCCAACAATATGTTTGATGCTGTAAGAGACTCAAAACTAAGCCAGACCCTGCCCAAAAAGACAGAAATGGGGAATACTGACCATACTGGGGAGCTCAAAGGAAGGAATATTTAAGTGATTGGTTTGGTTCACTTCTAGTGGGCATTGCAGAACAAATGAGTCCTTTGGAGGGAATACAGAGAGGGTGTTGGCTTGATGAACCAATATGGATTATGCATTTATTCTGTGTGTAAGGGTCCCAAGCCAGATCCTAGTGAGGTCAATAAAAAGACTCCCATTGATTTCAGGAGGTAGTATTGTGATTTGTTTCTCTGCCCTTCTTTTCTTCAGTTTCTTGACATCTATACCTACTGTCCTTCCTGCTAATTGAATCTGATTTTCTGTCTCTACTAAGATGTGTGCTTGAAATGTGGGGAAAGTCAGTTGGCACTGGAGTATCTGCCAAATACTTATTAAATATTTTATTTATCTGAATGAATTTGTCCTGGATGGACTTTGTCTAACTTAATTGTTTCAGTATTCGATTTCACAATAAAGTACTCAAAAATTTAAGGAAAAAAATCAGTAACAAAAAAACGTAGAAGACTGACTTCTTAGCTGTGAAGAGCATTATGTTTTACGGCGACTTTTCTTGTCTCAATGCCTTGTTTTGGAGAGTATTAATTTGAAGGTATATAACATTTTTTCTGTAGGGAATGCCACTCCATGGCAACTTTGTAGCACATTTGTTTGTCTTCCTTAGCCAGGTCTAGGCTTCAGTGTTTTGTTCTGTCACATTGCTTAACCTAGAGCAGATGCAGGAAGCCTCCATTCACAGCCCTTTAACAGGAAACGTATAGCTTTAAAACAACAACCCAAGAAAAATCTAACTTTGTTCTGCGTTAAAATTATCCAAAATTTTTTTCATTTAATTTTACTCAAGAACTAACTTGGAAATCTGTTAACTCAGGAAATGAAGCAGCGACGTATAGCCAAACCATTTTCAATGGAAAAGTTGCTTTATCAGATTGCAACAGCAGAAGCAAAAAAGGAAAACGGACCGACTCTCACTACAATATCGGCACTGCTTGGAGAGCTCAGGTAACAGAACAAGGCGTCTGTTTCACGTACCCTGTGTTTCACAGAGAAACTCTGATGGTGACACAGTTTAAGTAACAATCTGAGTCAAATCTAGCAGTCACTGACCCAGCAAACCTGCTTGGGCACAGCCATGTGCAGAAGAAACGTCCTTGGCTGTATTTGATATCCGCGTGCCAGTGGTTAGGATATCTTGCTGTAAAATAACATCCCTTTTGTAGCATCAAAGGGTTTATATAGTACAAGTATAGAATATTTTTACATAGTGCAAACTCTTTTTACCATTGGGTAAATCAGGAGCTTCTGTACTGGTGGCCACATGTTGTGCACTAGCAGTTGGATGGGAATAACTTCACACTCCTTTTTTCTCCCTACAGTGATTAAGGAACCATATTTAGGGTTTCTCTTGAAGTAGGAAGGTTTAAGAAGGGGGGGAAAGGAAACATGATACCATGTCAGCTGGCTTCCGATGTAATGATCTTCTCTTTTGTTCCCTACCATGTAGCATCGCTACCTATCTTTCAAGTTTGTGACAACTGGGTAGTGCTGGTCGTAGTACATCGAGTAATCAAGATGTCTGGAATCTACAAATTGTATTTAACTAACTAATGTTAATATGTTACTGGAAATATTCCAGATTAAGGGGAGAAAAAAACCCATGCACAATTATTTGTATTCATATTAAGAGTGAATTGCAAGAGGGAAATTTATTTCCAGGTGTGCTAGAATGTGCTACCTGAAGCCAGGTCCCCTGTGGGACTAATAGCATCCACATGCATTTTTTTTTCCTTGAAGGGAAGAAAGTGTGCAATGAGGAACAAAAATGTTATTGCTTGCTGTTGAAATGCCACACTGAACTTTATCAGAGTGGTTCTCAAACTTGTTCATATTCTGGGTAACTTCTTAAGGTCAGGATCCTCTGAAGGATCTTGGTCATTCTTGCGCCTGCTTATGTGAAAAACCAAAGCAAACTCTAGGTTACTAGCCCGAGTCTCTGCTGGAGTTGCAATATCCACAGTGCTATTCACAGCATGCTAGCTCAAGTGAAGCTAGCACGAATCTGTCTATCCAATTGGGAGGCACATTCCTAGCTCCAGTGTAGAAATACATAGGGTCTCCTGTTGGTCCCAGTCCTGGGTCTCTTGCTGCCTCCTCCTCTGATTGCTCAAATCTTCCCATTTGTTTAGCTTGCCTTCTTCCCCACCCCCAGTAGTTTAGTTCTCTCTGTACCTGTGCTTAGCAGCTGGGAGCGAGAAGCAGCTAAGCTCTTTCCAGACCTCCTCTCCTCACTCAACCACAGCTCAGACCCATCCCCTGCTGTCTCCTAATGGTGCACAGCTCAGCACAGGTGTTGCATATAGGGTGACCAGATACCAAGTGTGAAAAACTGGGACCAGGAGTGGGGGGTAATAGAAGCCCATATTAAAAAAAAGCCCCAAATAGTGGGACTGTTCCTATAAAATCGGGACATCTGGTCACGCTAGTTGCATACCACCTTTCACACATAGTCTTCATTACAAATGTGGTGTCTCTTCTCTTTCCCCTCACTGTACAGGAAGATCTTTGCCTTTCAGTGCAAGCACTGGGCCTGCTCCCCACTTCCTCCCTGAAGGGCTGCAGCTCCCTGGGTCATTTCCACCTCCTGGTGAAGGTGGCTGTGCTATCCTCCTGGCAGTAGTGGCTCCTTGCAATTTGAGGAAGGGCAGGCATGTTTGCTGCTACTCCTGGCTCTTCACATGAGCCAGCAGCTCCCTTCCAGACTCCCAGGCAGTGCACTACTGACGCACGGTTCTGTGTATTGGTTTGAGAACCACTGGTTTGATACAATGGTTGCTGTTAAAATCTCTGACTGCAAAAGCAGCTCCAGTCTTACTGTGATGTTGGCTGCATTTCCCATTCCAGGTATAGGGAATAGCACCAACATGGAAATGACGCAAATGGTTTGGCTGTGTGTGATTTAAGGTTTCAATGGCGATCATTGTATGAGATCTCCTGAGTGTAGCTTTTCAGTATTGCATGGGAGATGCCAGCTTGCTAACTTCCTAAAATATTCACAGGGACACAGAACTGAGGCAGCGGCGGCAGCTTTATGAAGCAGGCCTCCATTCTTCAGCCCGCTATGGGAGCCACGACAGCAGTAGCTCGGGGGTGGATGGAAAGAAAAAGCCTCGAAAGTGGTTGCAGTTAGAGACGTCGGAGAGGAGGTGTCAGATTTGCCAGCACCTATGTTACCTTTCTATGGTGAGGAAAACCCTTAGTATGTCTATAGCACTACTGACACAGTAACCATTGTTTTGTTTTCAGCCTGGTTTCTGTTAAACTGTAAGCGTTAGACAGACACAATGGGCTTCTCTTCATGGTATGTTAGTTTGCCTTAGAGGGGTGCAAATTTTAGTGCACACTAGCATGTTGCATGCTAACTGGCCCATGTCGATCTTGCTGGTATCCACTAAAAGTTCCCTACTGCACATTAATATAGTGCTGTTTCAAACATTACTATGTTAACATGCATTAGGGAACTTTTTGCCACCTCTAGCAGGTTTGACATGTACCAGTTAATGCACAACATGCTAGTGCGCCTTAGAATTTATATCCCTTGTGTGTGGACTAACACACTATGTAGTGCAGCAGCTGCAACATCATAGACTGCAATACCAAGAGCCACACTCAAAAAAAATCTAGATTTCATCTTCCTAGAATTTGAAATGGAGGTTGCTAACAAACCCCGGGTGAAGAGTTAATCTCAGCTCAGCTTCCTCCTCCTTGCAGAGGCAGGGCTATAACTTGACCGAGTCAGCAAGATAGGGTGACTTATCTGGGTTAGGATAAAACTCAGTAATGCCAATGCAAGTATTCAAAAATCATGTGATTGGCTAAAAAACTGAGGTTTTAAAAAAATAAACTTAGGGGTCTGAAGCCCTTAAGGTGCATTCATGTCACATTCTCAAGTTTTTCTCTGCAACTCCGAGAGTGATAAACTTGTGGTGATGGTGGTGGTTTTTAAATGAAGCTGTTTCTCATGTAAATGACCTGATTCCAGAAGCTAGGACTTCAAGAAAATCACCAAATAGTGCCAGAAGTTCACATCACGGGTCATAGGACTGGGCTGAACCCCAGATGTGAGCAAATTTTGTTTCTACTCCTTCCTTGTTTGGATTTGCTTCTGTTGCAGTTAAAAATGAGGTTTCCTAGGCTGACCGTGTTGGATTTTTAAACTCCCTCTGGACAAGTCCTGGTTACGTCTGGTGCGCTAAACCATGTTAAGCAGAGTTAGCCTGAACTAGCTTTAAAGTGCAATTCTGCTCTGAAAAATTCTGGTGGCACCTGTATAGCCAATAATTCTGAGACAGAGAGAGAGATTCAACTCTATTTCAGGGATCCACAACAGAATCTTTATGAACTAAGTTCCAATTACAGGGCCAGATTCTTTACTCGTTTAAACCTGTCCAACCTCACTAAAGCCAGTGTTTAAGTGAGGGAAGAGTTTGTCTTGCAGAATCTTTATTAATTTAATCAAGACCCCGGCTGAGTTTGCAGGACTGGCAGTTATAAAACTATCATTGTACTTTCAAACTGAGCAACTTTTATCTGAACTCAGAGAGAGACAGTAACTAAGGAACCCTATGGTGCTGGGTTTAGTTATTTTTCAGAGCAGAACCACTGCTTTACATTGTATTTAAAAGCAGTCCCCAGTTTATCCCCATTCAAGACATGGTTTAAATTAATGGTAGAACTATTGTTCAAAGGAGTTGCCTTGCAAGAAATCGTGAGGATGAAATGGAAGATGCTGATAGAGCTGTATATTCATGGTATAGCTTGTCTGTTCGTTATTACTGCTGTTTTTTTTTTATTATTTAGATTGCTAGCAGTACACAAAATGGAATAGGCACTTTTTCCTTCATCATTTTTAGCTCATCCCATCCTTTATATTATCTCTTGCTTATCCTTCTGCCACTGGTATGCAATATAGTAACAAAGGGCTATGCTGCCCTCAGAGCCTTGTCAAGACAGCTCAGCTCCTAACAGTATCTTAGAATTCTGTAGCACCTTTTATCCAGAGACCCCACAGCACCTTGCAACAATATCCTGTATTCAGAAATACCTCTGTCACCCCTTGGCAGAATACCTCAATAGTTTAACACCACAAAGCATTAGGATCCTAGGGTTTAGGATAAAAAGTGAACATTGCTTTATTCTATTGAAACTGCAGGGGGAATTTAAATAGCTTCAGTGTAAACAAACACGGGAATTTTGTAAAGAATTTCATGGCAGCCCCCTCTTGGGAGAAGGACTCTTGTGTAACTAAATCCCTCAGATGGCCAGGTCTTCTGTTATGTTTCATCCCAAAGACTGGCACTTGCCACAGAATGAAATGAGGGAATGGGTGAGCAGGACACTTGAAGTGGAGGGGCCTCATTCAAATGCTGAGCAGGCGTTGGGTTATTACGAGCTCTTATCTCAAGATGGTTTGGCAGCAGGTGCACTTGTGAACATTTTTTTCTCAGCAGTGGGTGCAGCAAATCACTTGGACTTGCATGCTTTTTCTAGAGCCAGGGAGATTCATTAACCTCATTATCTTTTTAAAGATGTGGTGTTTGTCCATGATGATGTCTAAATACTCAAATACTTGGTGGGGAGGGGAAGAGAAGAAAGTCAGCACAAACTTTTGTCCTTGTATTAATTCGGATATCCCACCTACTCTAGCCACTTAGCACAAGTTCTTCTATTTTCCCTCTCTCTTCCTGCTCCCCACCCCAGAAAATACCCTATTTTGGGTATGCCACGTGTGTTAGATGTCACTGGGATGTGAATCATATTAATGTTTTCTATCTGTATTTTTGTTAGGTCGTACAGGAGAATGAAAACGTTGTCTTCTGCCTGGAATGTGCGCTCCGGCATGTGGAAAAACAGAAGACTTGTCGGGGATTGAAAATGATGTATCGTTATGACGAGGTCTGTACAATATAGTTTGCATTCTTGAGGTGGTGATGCCAGATGGCCTCCAGAGTTGGATATTTCAGCTTAGACTTATTTCCTGGCTTCTGCCTAGTCTGACAGGGCTCCAGGTAGTCAGGAGAGCATGCATGCAATTTCTGGTAGAGCAGGAATATGCTTAGTGCTGGTATGTTGGCCATCAAAACACTATAAATAAAAAGAGAAAATACAAGATGATATCAATTAGAAGAGAGCTGTAACTCATCATCTGTAAAGGGGGGGAGTATTCGGGGGGAGGTATTTATTGGGTTGGGACCCTTGTAAATTATGATGTACTTTCATTTGTCAATTTACAGTAACTTCAATACAAGCTCTCACTAAATTAAATTAAATTTGACTTACCATGATTCCAGCCTGAAACTTTACTGGTAATCTTGTAGTGTTGGTGGATGGAGTCACAGTAGTGATTTGAGGCAAGTCAGAAACCAATCAGGACAGTGTGATTCAGCAGTTTAAGAGTGATGCTGGAGAACAGAAGGCTTAACAATCGCAGCAGCAGAGCTGAGAGGCTGCTGGACAGAGCAGGGTTTGGGAGTTGTACTTGTTCACACATCATCAGGAAGAAGCAGTTTGTTGTTGGCAGGAGCGGCTCTGTCAGTGTTCCAAGCATTTTGAGACACTGATCTTTCAGCTGTTTCTAATGCATGGCTAGGGCTGAAGATTTGGCACAGCAATGAAAATATAATGGGTAGTGTGACTTCACATTTGAATGAGTAATCCCAGCCCAATGAAGGGGCTGGAGCGTGAGCCTGCAGTGGGTCTTGCCCTAGCTCCCCATTCCAGGCATTGCACCCTAGTGCACAGCAGCACAGTGCTACTCGTGTCTCTTTACTCTGTTGCCAGATTCTCTACAAACTACTCTATTTAGAGATTGGAATGTAGTGCAATGTCTCCATTTCCATTTTCAGACTGTTGTCTTGGTTTGATGGAGGGCTGAACAGCCAATAGGATTGTTTGAGAACCTTCTCAACCCTCACAGTTCTAAGATGCTGAACAGAACATCTCTGCCAGGGTTCTGTTAATAGGGTTGCTTTTAAAACCAGCATCTTAGGCTGCTAGGGAAAAAAGAGAAACAAGATACTATTAACTTGTTGTTTTTTCTCTCTCTCTGACCAGGAACAAATAATCAGTCTAGTCAATCTCTGTGGGAAAGTCTCTGGTAAAAATGGCAACATCGAGAACTGTATCAGCAAGCCTACACCAAAAAGAGGACCTCGTAAGAGAGCAACAGTCGATGTGCCATCATCTAGGCTTTCATCCTCCAGTTCATCCAAAAGTGCTTCAAGTTAATCCTGAAGATGCCAACACTCATTTTGTCAATTTATATATATTTTTTTGTAATTATTATACTATAGTTTGGAGTACTTGCTGTAGAATACAAGCTGTCTTTGCACTAGCTCTAAAGAAGATTTTCTTCTGGTTTTAGAGAACTAATTTTGTTTTAGCATTAAACTGTTGAATTTTTTTTGTACTTAGGATAGTTACATACAGCAGTCAAATTTTTTTAAACTGCCGTATGTTCACTGTTTTAAAACCGGCAAGGGGGCTGATAAAACATTAATTTGTACTGGCCCTATGGCTGAAAAAAGCCTTTTTTGGTAACTGTGAAAAAAGGCTTTTAACCCATTTTTGAATAGGTTAAAGTTTGATGTGTTTTATAATTTGTTCTCCAGTCATGTGAGCAGATTTTCTAGAGAGAAAAGAGATAGGAACAAAACTTGAAAGAAATTGCTTTACTTTGGCTGTCTTTTATTCTGTCACAGGCAAGATGAGTTTTGTAATTTTTTAAATTGGAAAATACACACTTTCTTTGGGAGGTTATGGCAGCTGAAGATGGACTTTGTTTCCGAACCATAAGCAAAATGAGGAGATTTGGAGTAAATATGTTCTCTTTTACCAGCACATCACTATGCATCTGTTTGAGGGAGGGTGGGGGAGGGTAGAGGGGGGGGAGAGAAGGTAAAAAAGACTGCCTGCCTTGAGGGAGTCAAATGAGGGAAAACTGTGCCTGATTTCATTAGGAAATCCATTCTGTTATTTTTTGGTGCTGTTGGCTACTTTATCAAAAACCCTTCAATAGCATCCTTTAAAAAATAAAAAAGTGATTGAAGCCATAAGTGCTTCTTTGTCATAGACGTGCAATCTTTCTAACATTCCATTTCCATTCCACTGCTGTTTTTCACATCTCTACACAGTCAGCATTAATTTTTGTTTTGAATTTTTCATTATATGATCACATTTAGAGCCACTAGCAGGTCTGCATCTTTCTTTTGAATGTGAAAATGCATTTGCTCTCATCGTGTCTATTTTTTCTCTTCATATTGTAACAAAAAAAAATCACACCTTTTGTACATATGCCTGTAAATTGTTTTAAATACTTGAGCCTTTTCTTGGGGTGGGGGGTGGGGTGGTATAGAGACAAGATGAAGAAAAGCCTTACGTTTCACTTTCTTCATCGGTTGGATTGGATGCTTACAGGGTTTTTCTTGTAACATTTATAAGTGCTGCTTACATCACTGAACAACAACAAAAAATAATAATGGAGTAGCTGTTGCCCTTTTCTGGTTGTGTGTACAGTATGTGTGGAATAAAAAAGGGAAAATGTTTTCACAAACTGTTTTGTTTCATAATTGAATTCAACAATACCGTAGCTACCCATATTGCACTGAGCTTGCCAGTGGTGACTGTCAGGAAAGTCCTAATACAATTTGTTGGTTGTTGTTGCAGAAGACTGAACTGTTTTGGAATATTTAACAATAACATAAACAGAGTCAAGTGTTTTTTAAATGTGGTTGTCTGGTTTTTATGGCCTTGCTGTGTACTTTTCCCTCTTGACAGTAAACTTCTGACAATGGCTTACAGTTTGACATTTAATTTATTAGCGCTGCTCTGCTCTCTTTCCTTGTAAGGAAAGACTTCATGTTGTTTATTGCCAGTTTTTGTTTACTTTTCAGGTTTGTACTACAAGGTTTAATAAAAACAAAACTTTTTTTGGACACTTTGTCTGTCTTCTGGGAGGTGAGTGAGTGAAATAAGCTATTTCTTAATGAGATTAAAAGTCTAACCCTTTCTTAAAGTTAATTTATCATGCAGAAGTTTGTTTCCAGATTTAATTTCACAGTGCTAGAACAGGCAACACACTACTAAAAAGCAAGCAAAACAACTGAATCCTTAGGCAACTGGACAGTTCCCAGCTGGCTGGATGTGGGGACTACCTCTTTCCAAGCCACTACCTTCCAAAAGACCTTCCTTCATGGTAGTTAGTGGTTGCTTGTTGCCAGTCATCTGTTACTTTTAGCTTCCTCAGGCTAGATCTCCCTGTCCCTCAGTCCAGGAGGAGCTTCATACTGATAAAGACCCTGAGAGCTGAAGAGCCTCATTCTGCTTGTTAGGAGAGCAGATCCACTCAGATGTTAATGTGGACTTCACACAAACTTTGAGTTAAGTCATGGTGCAGTCATTTTTTCCCTCAAGATGTGGTCAAACTGAAGTTACTGTAGAACAGGAGATTAGGCAACAAAGCAAATGCTGCATGATTAGGTTTTCTAATCACTAAATGATTCTCCCAAAATACCCATTATAAAATTAACTATAAGTAGGAAGTTATAAGCAGGATTCTCCCAAAATACCCATTATAAAATTAACTATAAGTAGGAAGACAAGGCTGGGGTAGAAATACTTTATTAAAAGAAAGGAGCGTGCTTATAACAGTGCTAAGATGGCTGCTCCACAAAAGGGTAAGATTTCAATGTGCAACTCCCATTCCATGGTGTAAGTATCTATTTCATTTGTAGCTAAAGTTATCCCAATAAATTCAACACAGGGGGAGTGGATGCTGCTGCATCAGTGTCTTTGGCAGCATGTAAGGTTTTGTTTGTGAATCTTCTGTATTCAGCTACATAGCTCAAACATACAGATAAGGAACATTGTGACATCAGTGTTAAGGAATTTCAAATAAAGAATTTAAAAATTATCCAAAGTATCCAATCTCCTTGTTAGTTCTATACACGGTATATACAAAGCTTGACTGCTCCAAAAAACCCCAAAACTTTATTATTAAAGTATGTAGTTTAGGCAATTTAAAAAAAAAATCCACATGCTGGCACCATTAGACTTTCATGATTAGTTAACTAATTCCTACAACATGGGTGAGCTCTTCATTCATTCAAAAATCAAAGATTCTTAGAAGATATGGTGCTAGGATTCAAACAGTCTGAGAGTCACTTTCATCACTGTCATCTGAAGTACCTTTTCTTTCAGTATTTACAGCAGCAAGGGCAGTGTCCACTTGAACTTCCTCCTCATCAGACTGAATAACAGGAGACTCTCCTACTTCACTGGTACCCTGGCTGGCAGAGTCAGTCCAGGCTGATGATGATGAAGACAATTTTTGCCTTAATTCAGACTGGCTTGGAACCTGGAGGCTTATTTCATTCTGACAGGTTTTGGATTCAGGCCCTTCAAATAGTAAGGGGGGGAAAAAAACACATCAATCAATCTATTGAGCTGTAGTCTGTATGATATTGACTGGAGCTGAAATGCTGTTTTTAATATTAAAATGGCTCACTGTTCAGCAGGGTGGTTAACATACTGGATGTACTAGCACAGAACCATTAATGCAATGACTGACAAGCCACCTGCTTAGTTAATGGTGGTCCACAGCTGAGGTGTTTTACACATTAACTCTCTGGACTGCACGTCTCCATTTGTTTCCAGGTATAATTTAAGATGAAGAGTTTGGGCTGTAAAGCCCAAAGTGGTTTAAGTCCTAGCACCTTCAGAAATTATTTCTCCCCATCTAAATCATGCAGATAATTTAGATCAAATTGTGAGATTAAGCAAGAGTCACAGCTGATCTTTGTTCTGGCTGCTGCTGCTGACCCTTCAGTTTTCCCAGTAATGGTTAGTGATTCTGGTATTTACATCACCAAAGTCAATTCAGATTTCTGCATCTACCACAAAACTTACTCACTGTTTGTACTGCATTAGCAGGAAGAGGCCACAACGAAGAGTTTGTCTACACTGGAGCACTAATTCTGAATAGCTTTGAAATGAATTAAAAGTAGCCTCAATTTGGTTTGAATGTCAACACAGGAGTTTAATGCAGTTTAAAGTCACAGCTTTAGTTCATTTGGATTAGCTTCTCTGAGTATTCCTGCGTAGACCAACCTCAGGATAAGAGCCTCCTTATACTAGAGACTGTCTTATGAGCATTTTAGGGCAGAGACTAAGGGTAAAAGAAAGACAGTAGTATTCGCATGTAGGGAATTAAGATTCACCCATGGTGGCAGATGGCGTCTGAGATCTGGGTTTGATTACCAGCTTTGTCTGTTTCATTCTGATGCTTTAACAATAAAGCTATCTTTCCTCCCCACCACTTCCTAAAGTGAGGGGGGTTTGGCGCTGACAATTTTTAATGTGATTTTTAAAATCTGCCGCAGAAGCAGAATTTCACCCTTTAATACTTCAAGCTTCCCAAGGTAAGCCTTAGCTGCAGTTATCAGTAAGTCTCCAGTAGACAGCTAAGGACAACTCAGTAAGTAAAATAAGGAAAGAAGCTAGAACAAGGAAAGTTTACAGATAGTTATTTGGGAAGAGCTCTCTCTCTTTCCATTCTACAGTCCTCCCCTGGCCCCTTGGAGGCCAAAGTATATGATTAGGCTCTCCAAATTTTAATGTAATAGTGTATCTTGGTCCCAAGCAACACTCTAGAGGGAGGTGGGAGAGAGACAGGAGAAGTACTGTTAACTCTTGTCACATGTCTGAGTCAATCTCCATTATCATCAAATAATACTCCATGTTTTACAGGAACATTTTAGTATAATCCACTTAACAGTAACTTAAATGCAAACCCATGAGTTTGTATTATTTTTTGGAATGAAGTGGACTAGTACAGCAAAACTAATCTTCTAAAGCAGGAATTCTCAAACTTTATTGCCCCCAAACCCCCTTCTGACACCAAAAATTTATACATGACCCCAGGAGGGGGGAGTGAAGCTTGAGCCTGCCTGAGACCTGCCACCTTGCATTTCGGGGGAGGGGGAGGGGGAGGAGAAACAAAGTGGAAACCCAAGGGGCCTGTAACCTGAGCCCTACTGCCCAGGGCTTTGGCTTTGACCACAGGCCGCAGCAACTCTAACACCAGCCCTGCTGCTCCCATTAAAACAGGGTCAGGACCCACTTTGGGGGCCCCATCCGCAGTTTGAGAACTGCTGTTCTACAGCTATACACAAATGCACTTTCCTCCTGTACACAGCCAAATTTCCCATAGCTGTAACTTAAATCTGAGGGAGCAAGGACAAAAAAAGTAATTAAAATGTATTAACTGGATGATTTTGTCTTGGTTAACATATGTGTATTTTGTATTAGGAGAGGGGACAATTAAGTCAGTGTCCAACTAGTTAGAATGCCTGTTGCTGAAAGGTTAAGTGTCAACTAGTTCTAATACAAGAGCAAACAAATTCACCCCCACCCCCTAGCTGTAAAATTCCATACGGACAGACAATTCTACAAGGAAGGAAGGAATTATAGGGGATGGGAGAAAGGGAACTTTGGTTTAAAATGGTGCATTGTGCTCACCCTGCCAAGGGTAGAAAGCATCTTTTCACATATCGCCCAAGCTCAGTAGGCACTAAACTGCTCTAGGTTGATTCTTGCTGTCTCAGGCTAGTCTCACAGAATTAAGTTAACAACCACAGAATAAGAAAATATATTATATTACACTTCTCTGCACTAGGAGGCTGCAACAGAGAAGTGGAGTCTATTTTGCTAGGCATTAGGGCAGGGATTGTGTCTCTGTACAAAAGGTTTGCACTCCAGATAAAGGGTGGGAAGGGAATGGTGGCACAAATAGGATAAGTGACTTATCACACAGCAGGTCAATGGCAGACCCAAGAATAGAACCCAGATCACCATAGTCCCAGGCCAATATCCTATCCCTTACACCACACTACTTCTTCATGCAATACAATTTTGCTTATTTGAGCACAAGCTGGTGTAGGAAGCTAGTAAATGAATATGTAAAAAGTTGGAAAAATTTGCACCAGAAGATCTGGAACAGGCTCCCACCAGAATGCATGTGGGCAAACACTTTTGTTTTAAGAGAGCATGTAGCCCACAGAGCTAGCTTTAGCATTTTCGTTTGCTTATCAGTAACACAAAGAACCTACAGGTTGCATCGTACAAGTCATTAGCTTAAGCCTAAGGCTTTGAGGCCTATGAACTTTGGCTCAGATCAGTGGCCAAATGATCAGCCTGAGTTTTGGGGAATTGGGAATAGCGTGCTTAAGCAGGAGATTCTGTGCAAAATGATACCAGGTAACTGCAGGAACACTGAACTTAGCTATTTTATGAGAGAGACCTTGACAGATGCTTAAGCACAAACTTGCCTTGGTAACAAATTGATGTATGGGGTAATAAGCTAAAATCATTAATAAACTAACCTACCTATAGGATAAAGACACCCTAATATTGTCAGGGTGAGGAAGTTAAATATAAACAAGGAAGATGAACATTAGTATGAATATTTATGACAGACTTTGGCCCCCTAATAGCCAGAACATACGGTAAGGCAGAATCTGGACCATCAAACTTGTTTGCCATGCCAGGGACAGAGCAGGACCACCAAATGCCCAAGAAAGGGGGTGACTATATGTGAAGAATGGTACAAGATATTACTTTCTATTTTTGCTACCTTTTTATGTGGTTTGGAGTGTGCGTGTCTTTCCTAATTGTGTTAAGTAAGTGGTTAAAGCTTTGCTTTGCCCTCTATGTAAGTCTCGTCATTGTTCATACTGGGGCTCCCAACCAGATATTGAATTTGATAACCTTGATTCTGGGACTAGAGTCCTACCACCCCCAGTTCTTCTAATTGGAAACCAGTAACCCCTAAAGAATCAGGCAATAGGAGCTGGACAAATGTATGAGTGCAATTGTTGGACGGGGTAGTTTGGGATGATGGGGGCAGGGCTCAGCAGCCCTGAGGGTTCCTTTGCCTCTGGTTTGTCTGATGTTGGGTGGCTGGTTCTTGCTCCTCTGCTCAGAATCTAACTGATCACTCTATGTGGGAGTCAAGAAGGAATTTCCCCATCTTCCAGGGATACAGAATGCGTTAGTGGATTGTCTCAGCAGATCTTTCTCCAACCATGAATGGTCCATTTGCCTGGATATTGTGAGGGACATTTTCCAGAGGCGGAGAACTCCCCAGATAAACCTGTGTGACAAAGTACAATAGGAAGGGTCCACTGTTCTGCTCTCTTCACAGTCACCACCTGGGTTTACTCGCAGATGGTCCTTCCAGGGGAGAAGGAACACATCTTTTCTATTCATTTCCACCCATTTTGCTCGCACACAAGGTCTTGTATGGCAACAGGGTAAATATCCTGGCCTATGCAGACGATCTGGTCCTCATTTCAGACAACTCAGAGACCTTCCAACAAATACTCGAGGTCACCAGCTGGGTTGCCAACTAGCTGGGGCTTCACTTCAATGCTACAAAATGTGCATCCCTGCATATTGACAGCAGTAGAAGGGACTCAGTCCAGACGACACCGTTGCAGATCCAGGGTGAACTCTTGATCTTCCTGGAGGATGGGCAAGCATACTAACATCTCGGCACGCCCACAGGTTTCTGCGTCCAGAAGACACCTGAGGATACCGTTGCCAAGATCCTACGAGACGTAGCCAAGATCGACTTCCCTACTGGCAGCGTGGTGGCAGATGAATGCCTTGAACATCTTCCTAATCTAATCCCCCGTATTTCATTTGTCCTGAGGGGATCTGCCATGGCGAAGGTACCTCTGAATGAGGTGGACAGTACCATCCGGCAGCTAGTGAAGAAGTGGATGTTTCTTCCCTGGAACACCAGCAATGAACTGGTGTACATTTCACACCGGCAGGGCGGTGCCAATGTCCCTCAAATGGGTGATCTGTGCAACATTGCGATGATCACTCATGCCTGCTGCCTTCTGATGTGCCTGGATGCCATGGTGAGGAACATCAGAGAGTGCTCTGCATTGTCATCAGGAAGTGAACCATCAGGACTCTCTCCAACCAAGATTTTGCCACATACCTGAGAGGCTCCCGGAAAGGCAAATTTGGAAGAGACGGAGGAGACTGCTTCGCTTTAGACTCATCCCTACAATGCTATGCAACGACTGGAGAAACATATCGGCTGCCACTGGATGTGGTGCAAGGAATGCCAAGAGCTGGGAGTCCTGGTGCCATCGGTGAAAAATGCAGAGCACACAATCATCGCTCCAAGAGCTAGAACCAAGCTGGAGAGGACCCTGAAGGATGCCATCCCCTGGCAGTATGTGGAAAACCTGAAATGGAAGCCAGACCAGGGGAAGGTCTTGGCTGCTGAAGTCCCATTTGCATGTCACCTCCACTTCCTCCTCGGGGGCAGCTTCACCCAATTTGCCAACTGGAGGTTCATCTACAGGACCCATCTCAACTGTGTCCTGCTGAACTGAGTCATCTGCCATGGGAATTAGGACAAGCGATGCAGGAAGTGTGGCTATGCCAATGAGACACTACTCAACGTCTTGTGTAGCTGCAAGCCCCATTCCAGAGCCCGGACACTGCGCCACACCACCATCCAAGATGGCCTTGTTAGAACCATCCTGTCACCTGTAGGGAAGGTGGCTGTGACCCACGTCATCCCCAGAACAGACAGCCAACTGCAACCGGACATCACCACCACCACCAAGGACAGGAAGAAGCTAGTCATGGTCAATGTCATAGTTCCCTTTGAAAACAGGACCCCAGCCTTCCATGACACCTGATCTTAAAAATGGGGACACCTTGAGAGCTAGGGGTTATGAGGTTCAGACTCTCATGCTGATTGTCCGAGCCCTTGGCCCATGGGAACCCAGTAATGAGCGAGTCTTGCAAGAATGCAGAATCGGTCAGTGCTATGCTCGGCTGATGCAGCAACTCATGGTGTCAGACACCATCAGGTGGTCAAGGGACATCTATCTAGAACACATCACCAGACATCAGCAATACCAGGAGAGATGAGGTCGAGTCCCAACTTTGTTTCTCAATGGCAAAGTAACTGACATACCTCCCTGATGGATTGTACAACCTATCCTAAATTCTCAAATACTGAGGGGCAATCTTCACTCATTGCTATATTTGCATTCCACAAGCTATTCTTAGTATAACCTTTCTGAGTGGGGTACCCATTAATCGGATGCTAATACTTTAACTGTAACACTGAATTTATTAATCTGCAGTATCCCAAATTAAGGTTGTGTACTATATGTATCTTATGACTTTTCAACCAACCTTTTTACTTTTAAGCACTATCCCCAGATGTCCAGGCACTCTTTCCTTAACCTGTGTATTATATAATTTTAACGTCTGTTAAGTACTGTCTGTTCCAATTCCAACCATAATAAAATGTTGTTAAATGCACAGACAAGAGGACACTTTAAAACACAATCTGCACTAAGTATCAGCAATAAGAATGTAGACACTTCATGCTAACCAAGGAAGGAAGTTAACACATGCTAAAGGAAGTTAACACTGTTACAGGGTAAGTGTTTTTCATATCCAGGGCATACAACTAATCTTAGCAGGAGAATTAACCCCAAGAAATTTTACCCCTCCACCCCATCCTGCCCAGTTTGTGACAAACTTACACTAAGGTAGAGAATGGTGCCAGACTATCTTTTACTTTCACTATCAATACATTTAGTAAAACACTTTCTTTTCTCTGAAGAGACAGGTTGAATATCCTTAGGTTTAAGGAGAGTTATTCTTGACACCACTTTTCCTAAAAAATTCTGGCTTTACGACTTTGTTTTTTGAGAGAGGCATTTTGGTGAGAACAAAGATTTTGCACTTTGCAGAATAAAATTTTAATGTACAGCAACTGCTTGAGTTGACCAAATATCTCTAATCTTCTGCAATCAACAGCTAAACTGCTCAGACATGCTACAGTAAGAGATCCCAGCACATCTCCATATATCAAAGTTTGTTAAATCACCCTGTCTTAATATATTAAAAAAATTCACAAAGGATATAAAATAATGTAATTGCTTTAGAACAGGGATTCTCAAACTTCACTGCACCACGACCCCCTTCTGATAACAAAAATTATTACATTGAGACGGGTGGGCTCAGGCTTCATTTCTTTCTCCAAGTCCCACCGCCTCTGGTGGCGAGGGGGACAAAGCCAAAGCCCCACCACCCAGGACAGTGGGACTCAGGCTTTGGCTTCAGCCCCTGGGTGGTGCGGCTTGGGCTTCAGCTTTGGCCCCCGAACCCCAGCAAGTCTAACATCAGCCCTGGTGCCCCCATTAAAACAGGGTCATGACCCACAGTTTGAGAACTGCTGCTTTAGAATACCAAGTCAGTACCTGAAAGCAAAGAGAAACTGAGTGAGTTTTGATTTAAAGGGAGGAATGACAGCATTCCTCAGTAGTTCTTAGAGAAAAAAGTTTATAGCACCACATCTAACATGGCTCAGATCAACCTGGATCAAAGAAATGTATTTTATAAGCTACTTACTGTCTGTTCAACTTGTACTCTGGTTTTATTTACTCAGAGTACCAGATCATATGAAGTAATTCTGAATGTCTCAGTCCTACTGCAAGTTATTCTCTTAAATTAGTAAAGTAACATACCTGAATACACCAGTGTAGAGAAACTCCAGAAAGAATCATTTAATGCTGAGTTCCAGCCCAAACATCTCCCTGTGAGTCTTGACAAAGAGAGACTACATCTTTGAGCAGCTTTTGTGATGAAAGTGGTCATGGCTTACTTCAAAATAACTAATTCAAGACTAATTATGGGAAAAGTATTCTACTTAAAATAAAAAGCTTAACTACCAAAAGGAATTAAAGCTGTTATTGTTGAAATTCAGAGAGAGAGAGAGAGAGAGAGAGAGAGAGAGAGAGTGTGTGTGTGTGTGTGTAATTAAAATGCCAATTAACAACTTTTTTATATATATAAAGCCAAAGATCCTGTAAAGTAGATGCTTCTCCCACCTAAAAAAACAAAAATGTACAAACCATCTAACCCCAAGACCCTCACAGGGATGCCTAGGACCAGAGGGGAAAAAAGGTCTCCTGGAAAAATCAAGCAGCTTTGCAGTAAGCTCTTATGCATCACGACTGAGGTTCTGTAGGAAATACTAATCTTCAGAAAACAGATACAGTATGAAACACTATACATTCTAGATTAGACTCCTAGTGATTTATTAGTGTAAGCACAACTAGATAATTTACAAGGCATGCTCTAACTGTTCATTTCATACCCAAAATGGGAGACAGTATGCTATCGTCCTCTCCTGAGTTCAAGAAGACATCTAGTGCTTCTTGGTCAGACATATCCATCAGGTCCATCTGTTCCAGCATGTCCACATTCACCTCCATTGAAGACATACTTCCTATTGGCTCTGCAGCAATAAACAATATGAGTGAATTGACAATGTAGCACATGTTCTAGGCAAAGACCATCAGCTTTGTAATGTTATTACAAAGACTTCCACAATTGCCACATTACTATATCGCATCCTTGATTATTAAACAGCTATTCTCAAAATGTAATATTACATACATTGGCAAACAAGGAAACTTGATTATTGATAGGAAACAGCTTTGGTAATCAGAGACAAAACAACAAGGTATGATCTTGATAACAATACAAGCTATCGTATTTATAGCTTTTTGATATGAATTATAAATAGCTTCTCACAGGCAGTCTCAGAACCTACAAAAGCAGGAAAGACTTGTTTGTTTCTTGCTCTCATTGTTTTAGAATAGGCTGCCGTCATTATCTTTGTAAAAAGGTATTTTATTAGTACTAATATTTGTATTACTAGAACCCAGAAGCTGGGGAGAGGTGGGGCATGGATCAGCATTCATATAACACTCCCCCTCAGTACATAGCCCAAACGGGAAAGGTAATGATCCAACCAATGGCCCAAATTCTGTGATGAATCCTGGTCACATGCCACCTAAGGCACATTGTGCACATGCTAAGAAGAAAAAGAAGATAAATCAGAAGACACAATGAGAATCAGGGCCCTGTAATGTGGGTGCTGTAGGAATGCCTATGAAGAGACAGACCTGCCCAAAGGTGCTTACTAATCCAAACCTTTTCTTCTTCCTGTGTCACAACTCTATCCCCCACCTGCACATTTAACAAAAATCCCTCAAGAAAGAAAAAGTACTAGACTGGACAATGTACAAGTATCAACGCACGGGAGTTGTGAAAATGCAAGGAAGAGCTGTAATTCTCAAAAGGCAGGTGTTTTCTTCCCATTCAACCCACCAGTGTGATCAGTGGTAGCAGACTGTAGTGCAGAGCCTAAACCAGGGGTGGCCACACTTACTGATCCTCCAAGCTGCAAACAACAATCTTCAGAAGTTCAAGAGCCGGGGCAAGCCTGCCAGTGCTCAGGACTTCAGCCCCGCAGGAGGTGTCTGCCCAGGCTCGGGGGCTTCAGACCCACTCCAACTGAAGCCCTGAGTCCCAACAGGTGTGCCCCCCAGATTTCTGCCAGGGTTTGCTGACCCTGCTCAGTCACATGGTGCTGCTGAGCCCACTCCCTGCACAGCAGGTGCTGAAGCAGGCAAACTGGGAGCTGCAGACAGAGCCACTCCCTTGCTGCTGACTCTCCCCATGGAGCTAATGTAGCTCCCACTCCCTGCAGCACTAACACCTGGGAACCACAGGGAGGGGCTGCTGAGGGTAACGGAAGGGCGTGACTCAAGCTGTTGGGGGGGACCTTTAAATTGTGTCCCTCCCCCTCCCCCTAGTCAGGAGGAACCAGTCATCTCTGGCAGAAATCCCTAGCCCCACCACCCTGCCCCAGGGCAGAAGCCTCAAGTTCCTCCCATCCAGTGAGATCGATGGAGAAAAGGGGGGTGGGGCTCCGCAGGCCACACTTTAACTGTAGAAGATCCACATGCAGCTCACAAGCTGCTGTTTGGCCATCCCTGGCCTAGACAAATGTCAAATGTATCGTCCCATATGGAGACTTCACACCATTAAAGACAAGTGAAAACTTCTGATTAGTATCAGTATAATGCCAACACCAAATTCTTGAAGAAACATCTTTCCTTTAACCTAATAAACATATTTAAAAATGTACAGTGACTTATCCCTTAACGGTGTAGTTGTGTTCCTGAAAAATGCTACTTTAAGCAAAACGATGTTAAGCGAATCCAATTTCCCCATAAGAATTAAGGTAAATGGGGGGTTAGGTTCCGGGGAAATTTTTTTCACCAGACAAAAGATTGTATTGTATATATGTATACACAGTATAAGTTTTAAACAAACAATGTAATACTGTACACAGCAATGGTGATTGTGAAGCTTGGTTGAGGTGGTGGAGTCAGAGGGTGGGATATTTCCCAAGGAATGCCTTATTGCTAAATGATGAACTAGCACTCAGCTGATCCCTCAAGGGTTAACACATTGTTATTAATGTAGCCTCATACTCTACAAGGCCGCACGAATCGAGGCAGGGGAGACAGCATGGCAGTCAGAGAGATGTGCATTGCCCCTTTAAGTATGCTGACCACACTCTAAGTACATTGCCTTTTTAAGTAGATTAGCACATTGAGACAGCAGCTGCTTTCAGCAAGCTCCCTCCGTCCTGAGCCCTGTCGTGTCCCACTCCTGCTCTATGGAGATGGAGTAAGCAGGGGGCAGGAGCAGGGGGGAGGGGGACACCCTGACATTAACTCCCCCCTCTCACAGCAAGCAGAAGGTTTCCGGGAGCAGCTCTAAGGCAGAGGGCAGGAGCAGCACATGGCAGTGGGGGGAGGGACAGCTGAACTGCCAGCAATTGATAGCCTGCTGGGCAGCTACCGCACAGGGAACTTACAGGAGCGGGGAGCTGATACGGGGGCTGCTGGTCCACTCTGGTTCCAAACCCTCACCAGCTAGCTCCAACAGGCTGCTCTTTCTGCAAGCAGTGGACAAAGCAGGCGGCTGCCAAATAATGTTATAAAGGAGCATTGCGCAACTTTAAACAAGTATGTTCTCTAATTGATCAGCAACGAAACAATGTTAACCGGGATGACTCAGTGAGGAGTTACTGTACAAGTACTTTCAGCTGCCCCCAAAAGAAGTTTGTGTTTTGACTCTGCCGCAATTATAGTACATCAAATAAAGCAAAGATTAATAATGACTAAAATAATTGTTTTTATAGCTTTCATATGAACTCTTATTTACCTTTTGTTTTGCAGTAAAACTCTGACTATATAACAGGTAAGCCAAAGAAATACCTTAAGTATGCATATTACCAAAAGTCTCAAACAATGCTGATGTCAGTGTGCGAATGGAGATGCACTCTTACTCCTTCCTTTGATTACTTTATTTTCCAAGTATAGCATATCCCTGTCTTGCATACCTGCAGCATAGTAAAATACTGTACTCCACAATAATTATGTTCTTCCTTGACTAGCAGTGGTACTGCATTATAAAACAAAGATCAAACAAAGCTATACCCATTTCTCTCCTATAATACACTGCATTGCCATGTTTACTTCCTGTGCACTTTAGTAATAAAAGTTTCAAAATAAAAACAGTAAAAAAAGAAACCAAAACAATCCTCTCACTAGCCTTCTAGTTGTGGATCTACGGATTAAGTGGAGGATATTTCAAAACTTGCCTCGTCTCTCTGCTATCTGCAGGTATCCTGTAGAAAGGTATTGCTCCATATCCTGCTGGAAGGCTTCTTCAAAGAACTTCTGACGCTCCTTTAGCTTCATCTGCTGGGTATGCTCCATATCCAACACCTTCTGGGTATGCTCAGCATCTAGCTCAGCTGAGGACCAACAACAAAAAAAGAATACACGCTATTAAAAATGTAGAAACATTTGTAAATTTGCTTTTAACATGACTTATCAGAATCACACTGACAAATTATCTAAGTATATCTTCTCAATCATACGCTCATATTTAATATAGTATTAATACACAAAAAAAGACCTCCTCTTGAAACATTCTGTCTCACTTTCTAGGCTATTTTTAAAGAAAAGGACACATTTATCATTCAACTCAACTGTTCAAATTATATGTACCTCATCTGCACACAACTGATCACTCATCACAGTCACTGAATTCTAAGACCCACGGATAAACTAAGATTGGATTACACAAGTCTGAATCTCTATGTACAGTAATGTATAAGGGCAATAATGATAAGATGTTATAGCATAATTTCTGCACTTCCTGAGTATTGCAGATAGTCCACTTTCAAAATTATACCTCATTACTCCCATAAGGCAAATATGGTATACTATGAGGTACTATAACTGGATGCCCCAATATTAAACTGATATAACTCCAGATTTCTTGGAATGAATAAACTGAAACACTGATTGAGTACAGACTTCAAATAATGAATGTGTCAGAATACTGCTCAGTAAAATTAGCAAGAATGTTGTTATGCATATTTAATAAACAAATTAATGTCAAGATGTTATAGTCTTCATTTTTTTATCTGTAGAGTGTGCACAGTTGAGCCCACTTTGAAACTTCAAAGTAATGATGCCACATCAAATAATAAACTGCCAGCTATTCCTCATTCCAACAGGATAAGAAAGTATACTTCTTATAATTCTCTTAACAAAAACATAATTCAGATACTCATGGCTGAGATGTTCTATTATCATAAAATATTAGTAATGTAATTAAAAAGAAAAATTAAAGGTTTGAAGGCGGGACACTCAAAAAGTCAGATTCCTGCACCAACCTCGATCAACCTTGGAGAAATCATACAGGAGGTCCAGAAAATTAATCCTACTTGTCACCAGTGTTCTAAGTGTACTCAAGATTTGGAACAAATGGAGAAAGGATGCTTGAAACCTCACAAGTTTTCAGACACACAGCTGCTTTGAAGGATATGTCTAAGAAAGATACACAAGACACACCATGAACAAAGGCAGTTTAACATGCCTTTCTGTGCAACCATGGAGAACCTCCATGTAGCAAAACCCCTGTGGTTCCACTATACACAGAGTAGGTCAGAATATGAAGAATCTATGAAGGGCAATGGATTACACTGCATGGAGCCATTCCCCTTAGCATGCTGTGAGTGCAAGTGGAGCACAGTTCATCATAAGGCTGAAGTAGCAACTACAGAGCACAACTGCTGCCACTGAACGGTCAACTGTGGAAAAAGTTTGTGATTCTGGCTCTGTACAGAAGCCAGGATTTAAGTATTAGAGAATTCACACTTCAGTTGTTTCAGGTGGCATGTCTGCAATGTGGATTCAGGAAGAAAAAAAAAAAAAGGGAATAGTGTCAACAATGTTTGGGATGTTATTCACAACTATAAGGGCTGGAAATGTAATCTGTTTTTTAAATTAAAAAATAGATTCATCCAATAGTTTCTGCAGAGCTCCCTACTTGCCAGGAATTTTTTCTGTTTATTAGTACATGAATTTGTCAACTGAGCTATCAGGATAGCGAAAACCATGGGGGTAGTGTGGTGTCTAGCATCTGTTAGGAGGATGCTTAGAGTACAGTGGGATGGCTGTCTTGCAGTATGATGGTGGATGAGGAAGTAGTGCTCCCCTGGACTGTGTACAGAACTAAAACAGAAGTTTGTAATTTCCCTAACATTAGTAAGAAGTGTCATAAACAGATGGTTAAGGGTTAATGTCTCTTTTACCTGTAAAGGGTTAAGAAGCTCAGTAAACCTGCTGACACCTGACCAGAGGACCAATAGGAGGACAAGATACTTTGAAGTCTTTGTTTGTGCTTTTTGTGTTGTTGTTGTTCGCTCTTGGGGCTAAGAGGGACCAGACGTACACCCAGGCTTTCCCAATCTTTCTGAATCAGTCTCTTCATGTTTCAAAATTGTAAGTAGTAGCCAGGCAAGGTGGATTAGTCTTATGTTTGTTTTCTCAACTTATAAATGTGTCTTTTTGCTGGAAGGATTTTTACCTCTGTTTGCTGTAACTTTGACTCCAAGGATGGAGGGGGGGTCCCTCTGGTCTGTATGAATCTGAGTAGCCTGTAAAGCATTTTCCATCCTGATTTTACAGAGATAACTTTTACTTTTTTTTCTCTCTTTAATTAAAAGTTTTCTTTTTATGAACCTGATTGATTTTTCCTTGTTTTAAGATCCAAGGGATTGGGTCTGAACTCATCAGGGGACTAGTGGGGGGAAAAGGAGGGGGATGCTTAATTTCTCCTTGTTTTAAGACCCAAGGGGTTTGGGTCTGGGTTCCCCAGGGAAGGTTTTGGGGGAACAGAAAGTGTGCCAGACACTAAATTCTGGCTGGTGGCAGCGTATCAGATTTAAGCTAGTAATTAAGCTTAGAAGTGTTCATGCAGATCCCCACCCTTTGTACCCTAAAGTTCAAAGTGGGGGAAATTCATCCAACAGTTTCTGCAGAGCTCCCTACTTGCCAGGAAATTTTTCTGTTTATTAGTACATGAATTTGTCAAATCTGAGCTATCAGGATAGCGAAAACCATGGGAGTAGTGTGGTGTCTAGCATCTGTTAGGAGGGTGCTTAGAGTACAGTGGGATGGCTGTCTTGCAGTATGATGGTGGATGAGGAAGTAGTGCTCCCCTGGACTGTGTACTGAACCAAAACAGAAGTTTGTAATTTCCCTAACATTAGTAAGAAGGATCTAGCGAAGGGTCAAATATTAGTCCCAGATGCATTAGATTTGGTTTGGTTTGTAAGTTAGTATGTAAAGTTTTAGCAGGGGCAGTTAGTGTCTGATCTGCTTTAAAAGCAAAAGAGGATGAGGAGGCTGTAAAGGAAATATTTAAAATTACAGGTAAACATGTGAGGAGATACAAAGGCAGAGTTAAAGTACATGCAGGAAAATTATAGGATAGCTTTGAATTTTTTTATTCTTTTAAAAACATTCTATTGTCCTTTTTATGACAAATATAACATAATTAAGCTAGAATTTCAAGGTTCTTTGTCTTGAAATTTCCTCTCTTAAATAGAAGGTTCCATAAATGTGGAAAATGCTGTGCCAGTTGTGCCACCTCTTGTCCAGTCTGTAGGTGTCAGCTGAGCACTGACAAACTCATAGTTGGAAACCAAACCAGCTCTCCTGTACGATAGTTTTGTTAAAACAGATATTAGTCTTATAAGAATGTATTGAGTGTTTAGACTCTATGAAATGCTTATAAATTGTGCCATGCATTAATCTCACTTCTCGTCATGTCTGTATTCCATGCTATAAAAATATGAAAATTTTGCTTTATAACTTTGAAAACATTTGCTCTGAACTTGTGAACCCAGGCATGAAAATTGTCCCCCCTCCCTATTCAGGAGGCCTATGAAGATTAAACGGGCCATTAAGGAACATCACGATACAAAGGACTGGTGAACAGCCCTATCAACACCTTTGAAATGCTACAAGCAAGGGAGCTCTTCTCATGTACTGGAAGGCTAAATGTAACAGATAAAATAAGGTCACAAGAAAAATTTTCATCTCTTTACTGTTTGAACTCACAGGGCAAATGACAATAAACTAAGCCAGAATTCCCCAGTGGTTACCCCTGGGTCTGCCGTGAAAGACATTTTGAATCAACACATTACTGCCACACCTCTGTCATCTTTAACCATCATAGATGGTAAGTCATTTGTGTGTATATGCTTGCTGGCATTAACCTGTAAATAACTCTTATTTCTAGTTAATAAACCTTTCTTTAGTTTACTACAGGATTGGCTACATCACTTTTTCCCAAACTGTGTTCTGCGGAACACTGGTGTTCCACACAATGTGAATAGGTGTTCTGTGAAAGAATCGTAATTTTTTTTTAAAAAAAGGTCTTTAAATTTTTTTTAATTTTAAATTTTGCATATTTGAAGTGTAGTTTACAACTCTTTTTGAATGACTATAATTAACATAAAACTCTTTTTCCGGTTATTGATAGATCTCGTATTGAATATCATGGTGTAAAAAGAACGCGGCATGCAAGCATGTTGACATCTACCCCCTTCGAGCATGTTTCAGTTAGTGACGTCGTACCCTTCCGCTCGAGGCTGCGCAAACTGCAGCAGTATGCATACACCATTCTCTTTATGCCATGTTGAATATAACATTCACTCAACACGTTCAATCCTGAGTCTTTACCATGTGTGCAATAAGCACAACTAAACTAGCTTCATCAAAACAATATAAATATTTGTGAAAGAAACAAAATTTGACAAAAATCAGTATTTCTAAATATTGTTACTAAACCTAATCACCATGGATTTGTGGCTAAAAGAAGGAACTTTGAAATGAAAAGTAAGTTCTTCTGGTACTCCAGCTGTGGCCAAAATAAACGAACAAAATATTGTGACACTTCAAAGTGAGGATGAACAATCGCAGTCTTTTGCTGCTGAAAAATCTGTTAGTACTAGTGAGTTATCTAAGGTGAAAGAATTTCTACCGAAGTATATCAAAAAACACGAAGCAGCAGGTGTTAAAAAACCATGACAAAAGTATGATGAAAGTTATTTGTCTTTCGGTTTTACATGTGTTGGAAATAAAGATGTTCCTGATGTGCAGTGCGTCGTGTGCAACAAAATACTAGCAAACAGTTCATTGGCTCCTGCTAAACTTTGTAGGCATTTGGAAACCAAGTATGCTGAATACAAAGACAAAGATATAATTTTTTTCAAGAGGCAGCAAGACTCACTTGGAAATTGTAAACTTTTGATGACTAAAATTGCTAAAACAGACAACCAAAGTGCAACAGAGGCATTTTATCGGGTAAGTTACCATATAGAGCTTGCTGGAGAAGCTCACACTATTGGAGAAACGCTTATCAAGCCTTGCGCAAAAGATATTGTAACATGCATGCTGAGCGAGCAATCTGATAAAAAAACTGATGCTGTACAGTTGTCAGATAATACTGTTGCACTCCATATTAAAGATCTTGCCGATGACAAAAAAAAAAAAAGAGCTAGTTTGCCAACTGAAAATTTGCCATGAGTATTCATTGCAGCTAGATGAGTCTACTGACGTTTCAGGACTTGCTCTGCTACTAGTATTTGTCTGATATAAATTTAATAATATTATTGAAGAGGACCTGCTCTTATGTGATTCTCTGCAAAGCAACACGACTCGAGAAAGAATATTCAACTGCATCAACAAGTTTATCAGAAAGCATGAAATTAGTTGGGGAAAATGTATTGATGTATGTACCGACAGTGCTTGGGCAACGATCAGGAAGATGAAGGGAGCTGTAATGCGAATCATAAGTGTGGTACCAGAAAGTACTAAGAGCCATTGTGTTCTACACAGATAAGCACTTGCAGTTAAAAAAACACCAGCATATCTGAAAATTGTGCTCGATGATGCACTACAAATTATCAATTTTGTCAAATCTCAACCACTTCAATCCAGATTATTTCAAATTTTGAGCGAGGAAATGGGTAGTCAGCACAAAATGCTTCTTTTACATACAGAAGTGAAGTGGCTATCCAGAGGAAAAGTGCTTGTGAGGCTTTTTGAGCATCATAGCGAACTACTGGTATTCTTCCCTTCAGATAATTCAGGACGAAAAATTTAACAACTGTCTGACAAATTCCTCGTGGCTAATGAGACTTGCGTATCTTGCAGATATTTTTGCGAAATTAAATGAAATAATCTGTAGCTGCAAGGAAAGAATATGACCATTTTTACTACAATGGATAAAATTTTGTCGTTAAAAAGAAACTGGAATTCTGGGCATCTTCTGTAGAACAGAATAACTTCAACTGCTTCCCTACAATACATGAATTTCTGACTGAAATAAATTCTACAGTCCATGAAGAAGTTTCCAGCACCATTTTACGACACTTCTGTGACTTGCAGGCCTTTTTATTAGAATATTTTCCTACAACTACTGATAATAATGCTTGGGTTCAAAATCCGTTTGTAATTACAGCCAAACCAGTCGGCTTTACTATGCATGATTATGAAAGCCTGATTGACTTAATTTCTGACTCTGATTTGAAACAAAAGTTTAAGGCTCTTCCACTGAATAATTTTTGGAGTAGCCTAATAGAAGAGTACCCTAAAGTGGCTAAATGTGCAGTTCCAGTGCTCCTTCCTTTTGCTACAACTTATTTGTGAGAGACAGGATTTTCGTATTATACTGCAACAAAAACCAAATATAGAAATAGACTAGACGCTGCGCCTGACATGCGGATTCAACTTCCCAGCATTATTCCTAATATTAAGCAAATCTGTGATAGAAAAACACAGACACAAATCCCATTAAACCCAGATTTGTATTTCGATTGATAAAAAATAGATTTTCCTAGTAAAAATCTAATTTGTTTGGTGTTCGTGTATATATAAAAACAGGGTTTTTTTTAGTAGAACACTGTTTTTAATTTTGACTCTTGCACTTGATTTTTTTTTACCACTTTATATGTGCTTTCCAGTTAGAAATTGTCAGTTTAAGTTATTTTAAATTTGTATTTTTGCTTTGTTTTATAAAATATATTTGAGCATAAATGCAATTTTTTATTTGAAAACCAAAAAAGACTACAAAATAATATTATAAGTGTTCCGTAATAGACTAAAAAGTGTTCTGTGGGCAAAAAAGTTTGGGAAACACTGGGCTACAGGCATTGTCTTTGGTATGAGATCTGAGATACAAGTTGATCTGGGGCAAATGATGGTCTCTTGGGACTGGAAGCAACCTGAATATTGTGTGACCATTTATCACTAAGTCCAGCTTGTCTGGATGGCAAGATAGACTGGAGAGCCTAAGGGGACTGTCTATGACACTATACTGGATTGGTGAAATCTAATTATAGAACATACCACCAGTTTGGAATGTCTGCCCTGTTTTTGACAGCCTGCTTTGAGGTAGGCACTCACTGTCATGAGCCATTCCAGACAGCACAACAAGCACATTGAAAATGCTAAATTTTTCCATTCTTTAGGATTATTTACCTATGCCCATCAATATTAGGACTTTAGTGAGGACTTCAGCTATGTTAGGCAGAGCTTATAACTTCTTTGAAGGTGTGCTAGCCATTTTAAGGGTAATTATAGAGACCATTACAAAATACACACTGTATAATCCTATACCATACCCCTTGGTACCAGCATTCACTGTTCTAGATAGCGTTAGCAATACATTTAGTAACTGGAAAGGCAAACATCTGGATCAAGGTGATTAAATGATACTACTGACTGTGAGACGCATCACAACAGGATTCAGGGATCTTACACATTATACTGGAGAAAATGTCAGAAGACGGATGGGGACTTTTCCAATATAGAATCAGCTGACTATTTCAGGGTAGCTATAATCAGCTACTTTAATATTTAGAGCTACAAAACCAGAACTCTGATTCACTTACTAAAAGCTTTCTAAAGATACATTTCCTTCCATGAAGGAAGTAGTAAATCAATGAAAATTTCTCCCCTATGGAATCCATATTCCTTCCCTTGTGTTTCCCAATCTTCTGGCAACTATCTTAGAGGCTACTTATCTTAAAGTAACTGGAGTTGTTTGAGATGCCTTGGTCTACACTGTAGGTGTGCGTGCCCCACACACATGGACCCAGAATCTTTTAGCCAGCAGTGTCTATTGGGACTGCACATTCAGCCTGAATGTCCTCATGTCCTATCCAAAGGCAGAGCAGCAGCAACTGGCACTCAGATCCTTCACAGATACAGATATTCAGGTAAAGAACTTCGTACTAAGAACAGGGCTTGGTCCCATGTCGACAAAGGCATCTTGAGGGGGAAAAAAACATGTTACTTGCTTGCATAGTAACAGTTATTCTTCAAGGTGTTTTGTGAACATATATATTCCATTGCAGGTACAGTGCATCCAATGCACGAGTCCGACTTGTCAGCACTATCACTAGGCAGCACACATGCCCATGCTCTCCTCGTGCAACTGTTCGAGGGCATAAAAGGGACATATCTGCCATTTCCCTCTCCATTCCTTCACATCACTGTCTATCTAATGTCTGAAGTAGTGGAGAAGGTGGAAGAGTCATGGAATGTATATGTGCACAAAATCTCAAACAACAACAATTACTGTACAGGTAAGTAACTGTTTTTTCTCCTTTGAGTGATGGTGTATATAAATTGCACTCCAGGTGATTCATTAGTCATTCCCTCACAAGTGGAAATACTCTGGATTATCTGAACAGAGACTGTAACCCCAACTTCCCAAAGTTAGCATTGTCATAAGGAAGCCTGAGTGACAGCGTGTCTGAAAAAGATATGCACGGTGAACCATGTCACTGCTTTACACTTAACAGCTCTTGGATATTGCTCAGAGAGGCTGTTGAAGTAGAACTAGCCCTGGTGGAGTGAGCCATTATTCTCAGTGGAGGAGAGATGTCAGCAACATGGTAGTGAAACTTAATGTAATCAGAAACCCAATGTGAGATATGCTAAGATGACAATGATCAACTCTTAACTCTTTCAGCATGGGCTACAAAAAGCCTAGAAGAGGCTCTAAAGGACCTCATGCAGTCCAGGTAGAACATCAAAGCTCTACGAACATCCAAGGTGTGGAGTCTTCCTTCATCTTAGGAAGAGTGCTGTTTTTCTTGAAACCCATAATATTAATAATTTGGGTCAGATGGAAAGCAGAGACCACTTTTGGCATAAAATTGGGTGTGACCTCGGGAAAATCTCATCTTTATGGAAGACCATGAAAGGAAGATCAGCCAGAAGAGCTTGAGATTCCAAAACTCTTCTTGAGAAAGTAATTACCACTAGAAAAGCCATCTTCATACACAACAGAAGTAGATAGGTTGTCACCCATAGGTTCAAAGTCGGATCCCATGAGTCTGCAGAAGACTAGGTTTTGATACCATATAGATAATGAATCAGACACAGGTGGGTAAATGCCCAGTAGGACTTTTAGATGTCTGAAAACCAGAGAGTGAAAGAAAATGGAAAACCCAACTATTGGTGGATGCAGATATGGAGACAGGTGGACTATCACGAAACTGAGAGGCCAGATGATTTTAGGTGCAACAGATACTCCAATAAACGTATAACTCCTGTATGACGACACAATAGTGTTGAGTTTGTGCCAAAATCAAAAACCTCTTCCACTTTGATGTGCACGTGGCTCTAGTGGAATCTCTGCTGTTGCTTACCAAGATGGCTTGAATATCTTGGGACCATGATCTCTTGTGAATACTTAACCAGAGATCATCCATGCTATGAGGTGAGAGACTGGAGGTAAGGATGCAGAGACCTGCCCTGGGTCTGAGACAGGAGATCCTTGACTAGCAGTAAAGTTATCAGTGGCCAGACAGAGTGCTGATGCAAGTCCATGAACCAGTATGGCCTTGGCCAAACTGGCATCATTACGATTAACGATGCTTTCTCTCTTTTTAGTTTCTTGATTACCCTTGGAATGAGAGAAATTGGAGGGAATGCATACAGGACACAACTGGATCAAGGCAGAAGAAAGGTTATCTATGATGGAACCTAGGCTGCAGCCCTTCCTGGAGCAAAATTGTTTGTATTTGTTGTTCAGGTTGATTGCAAACAAATCCAACTTGGTACTGCCACTCATGGAAAATCTGGAGGGGTATGGCCTCTTTTTTTTTTTTTTTGCGCGATATACCTATGTCATAGAACTGGAAGGGACCTTGAAGGTCATCGTGTTCAGTCCCCTGCCTTCAGTAGGAGGACCAAGTACTGATTTTGCCCCCGATCCCTAAATGGCCCCCTCAAGGAGGGAACTCACAACCCTAGGTTTAGCAGGCCAATGCTCAAACCACTGAGCTATCCCTCTCCCCTAATTTCTGATTGACCACTTGTGATGGTGTATGAAATCCATGCTGAGGGAATCTACAATTGTATTTTTCACTCCTGGAAGGTGGAACACTTTCAAGGAGATACTGTTCCTTATGCATAGACTCCACAGGTGTATGTATAGCTTCCTGGCATATCTGAGGTGACCCTGCACCTCCCTGCTTGTTCAGATAAAACCTAACAGTGGTGTTGTCTGTAAGAACTTTTATCACCTGGTTCTTGATGGTGGACATATATGTCCTGCATTTACATGGAGTGAAACTTCCTGGGGTAACTAAATAGCTTGTGCAGGAAGCTGAATGAGATGGGCACCCCAGCATTTGGTAGATGCATCTGTTACCAGAGTCATAGTAGGTTTTGGGGACAGAAGTGGACTTCCTTTGCACACGATCCCTGGATCCAACTATTAATCCAAAGAGAAGCATTCAAGCAGATATGCAAACTTGCATGTCCAAAAAATGCCTGGTAGGAGGATATACTGAATGGAGCCAGGCCTGTAGACAGCAAAGATGAAGTCTGCCATCGGGAGTTAGCTATGTGTATGAGGCTACATGGTCCAGGAGCTTCACGCAGGAATGCACCATTGTGATTGGGTTGGACTTGAGACTTCCAGAGAAAAAAGCTATAGCCTGAAACCTTTCCTTGTAACTTTGATTTGTCAAAATTTAGACTCAGGACTTGACTTGTCTGGAGAATGACAACAAGGATGCTGTTTTGGACTTGGTTGCTTAATGTCCCTCTGAATATCTAATCATCCAGGTAAGGAAATATTTGAATGTCTAAACGGCACAGACATGAGGTTACTACAAGTGTTCTCTCTAATTTTTTCCATCCACGTGCAGAATACATTTTGTTATGTGCACCGAGGTATGTGCCTATGTGTGCCACCAGTAGAAACAAAAAACCTAGATATAACATATATTTTTAAAAAGTTACCATAGGGATAAGTACTCCAGCCAGGACAGGTTAGGCATTTTAGAACTCACTTCTCAAATAATTATATTTAAGTGTAAAAGAAACAAAAATTATGAAAGGCATAGACTAGTCAAAACACTAAGATAACACACTTTGAAAGAATGAAATTACAGTGAATATATGCATACTGCAGGAAGTACCAAGTAGTAACACCACCATCACCACCACAAGTATGTGTTTGGTGGTGAGTATGTGACAGAGACTGGGTTCAATGTTCCCTCCAATTTTTTATGTCCACTTGCAGAATACCACCTTCACATTGGTGCACATAACAACATTCAGGTGGTACAGGTGGGGGCAGAGAGGTTCGGAGTGTGGGAGGGGGCTCGGGGCTGGGGCAGAGGATTGGGTGCTCTCACGTGGGGTTGGGGATGAGGGGTTCAGGGTGCAGGAGGCAGTTCAGTGCTGGAGCTTGGGGGGCTGAGGACTGGCTAGGAGTGCAGGCTCTGGGGTGGGGATCAAGATGCGGGAGGGGGCTGAGGGTTGGGTGCAGGGGCTCAGGGCTCCAGCTAAGGGTGAAGGCTCTGGGGTGGGGCTGGGGATGAGGGGCTCAGGTGCAGGCTGCCCAGTGGCTGCAGTGGGGAAAAAGGACTCCCCTCAGCCCTCTCTCACCACAGCAGCTTGGGGCCAGGAGAGAGGCGCCTCTCCCCAGCAACGTCAGTGGGGCTGGGCTGGTCCAAGGGAGGAGTTCCTCTCCCCCGGGTGTGTCAAGTCTGGGACAGGTCCGGTTGTTGGGGCCGGGAGAGGGGTGCCTCTCCCTGCCACCGTGGCAGGTCCATGCTGGGTCTGGCAGGGAGGGACACCTTTCCCACCACAGCCCTGACCTCTGTGTGGGGCTTAATATGTGGCTGCACAGCTCTGTGCAGTTCCCTTTGTGCAGCAGCTGCACAGAGAGAACTTAGCTGTGGGTGTGCAACACACAGACAAAGTGTTTGCTGGCTGCTAGGGAAAGCTGTGCGCTGTTTCTTCCAGACACTCACTGAAAGCTCTCTAGGGCCCTGTTGTCTCCTCTTTTCCGCTTTGCGGAAATGGGGTACATGGGCGGGGAGGGATGTGGGGGGGGGGGAGAGGGAGAGTGACTGACTGACTGTCTGAGCTGGCTGCTGAGGAAATCTGAGAAACAGTGAGAAAAGAAAGGGACTCAGGCAGTCACCAGTCAGACCTCAGCAGCTCTGAGCCCTCCTAAGCCAGGCTGTCCCCTCTGCCCTGCAGAGATGGGGCACCAGGGTGGGGGGAGAGGGACACCCTGACATCAGCACTCTCCTCCCTCCCTGCTCTGCACAGCTGGGGGAGGGGCACCTGAACACATACTGCCAGCTGTGCATGCTCTCCTAATCAGCTGGGCAGCACTTGAATCTCTCCTGCATAGCCGCTCAAGCTCACAGCTTACAGGGAACACAGGTTACCACCACCATGCACTTGATGAAAAACCCTTGGGGCTATGTCATAAATAGATAGCTAAGGGTTAATGTTTCTTCTACCTGTAAAGGATTAACAAAGGGAACCAAACACCTGACCAGAGGACCAATCAGGAAATCGGATTTTTCAAAGCTCAGGGGAGGGAATTTTTTTGGGCTTTGTCTTTGCTGGCTTCTCAAGCTTATGAGAGAGATTTTTCTCTCTTTCTGAATCATTTCAACTTCCAGGTCTAAATCTTCAGCTTCCCTTCCGAAGTGTTAAGTAACAAAGGGTAGAAAAAATAATAGGCTGGTTTTTTGTATTTACATGGGTGGAGGTTGCTGTGAATGTTAAATGTATTCTTTTTGAATAAGGTAGTTGTTTTTCAATTTTATGTCTTTTTCTTTCTTTTTATATAAAGCTTCTTTTTAAAACCTGTTTGAGGTTTTCCCTGGTAGGCTAAGGAACGGAGGGGGGGGAATTCTCTCTTGTGGTTAGATCTCGTGAGGGTTAAGTTTGCAGTCACAAGGCGCCAATTTGCGTTCCGGTACAGGGGAGAGAGATAGAATCCTTTCTGTTCCCTTGTATTTGGGGGTTGTCTCTTTGTGGAAGAGAGGAGACATGCTTCTTGGTATTGTGATGTAAAGAGGTTGCATCAGTAACTCTCAGGTTAGCCCAGAGAGGAAATTCTGGGTGGGAGAGAGGTGGGGGGAATGGTTTATTTCCCTTTGTTGAAGACTCAAAGCATCTGAGTCTTGGGGGTTCCCCAGGGAAGGTTTTGCGGAGACCAGAGGGAGCCAAGACCCTGGGAATTCTTGGATGGTGGCAGCGAGATCAAATCTGAGCTGGTAATTAAGCTTAGAGGGGTTCATGCAGGCACCCAGACTTCTGGACGCTAAGGTCCAGATTTGGAAAGCTTATGATAGGCTAGAACAGCCTAAAGCAAAAAACTGTCATCATAATGCATATTGCCTACTATGAAACAAAGGTACTTCCTGTGGTCTGGATCTACAGCCACATTGGAATACATGAGCAAATTGAGGGCAGCATACCTATCTCCAATATCCAAGGAAGGGATAATAGAAGCAAAGATGAACATCGTGAACTTGATTCTCTTGATGAAATGATTCAAACTTTCTTACAGCTAAAATGGGACATCTACCTGATTTCTTTCAGACCAGGAAGTAAAGCTTCCCCTCCTCCCTCCGTGTTAGTAAGGAACCTCTTCTATTGCTCCCCACTCCAGGAGAGAGAGCACTCGTTTTGAAGCAATACAGTCTTGTGAGATGGGTATCTGGAAGTGGACGAGGAAGGTAGATTTGGAAAAGGAAGGGAAGTGAATTGGTAACGTATCTCTCCATTATTGTGCTGAACACCCACATGTCTGATGTGATTTTTTTCCCAAGCACAGCAAAAGAGTGATAGGTATCTTTGAAAAGGAGGAGATATGGTCAGTGTGCTAACCTCGACTGAGCAGTCAAAAATGACTGCTTGGAAGTTGAAGTAGTTTGGTGAGAACGGTCTGTTGTAGATGAAGCCAACTGGTGACATCGAGATCTAAACCTTCTCTTCAAGAAGTCCTGTGACCTCTGTTGGGAATAGGATACTATAAAAGTGAGGTCTAAACTCACTGTTTCCCTGGATCTTACTCACTGGGGATGCAAACTTCTAATGAACGAAGTGTTGCCCAGGGTGTGCATAGTATTGTCCGTTTTTGAAGAAAATATTCTGGACCCTTCAAAGAAAAAAAATTTAAATAGTATTCTGCAGCTTCTTCAGATGCCAGAAGCCTGCAGTCAGGGACAATGCCTCATGGAGATAGTGGTGGCAAGAGAAGGCAAAGTTGTATCAGCACCATCAAATAGCTACTTAAAGGGATGTCCAGGCTGTGAGGTATCCTTCTAAAACCAGAGCCAGGAACTCTTCCCTATATTCTTATGGTAGTTTATCAGCTTATTTAGAAATTAATGTAAAACTAATATAATTAGACACACGTGCTTGATAGTTGGCCACTTATTTGAAGAGTAGTGATGGAATATGCCTTTTGGCCATGTACATCCAGTCTCTTGAACTCCTTGGTTGGGGGAGTGACTTTAGGATGGGATGTCGAGATCACTCATTAGTGTTCGTGACCAGTAAGAAATCAGAAACTGGATGTGTAAAAATGTAATTAAGTTCTGTTGTGGAACTGAACATCCAAGTACTCACTTGACCATAGGTACTATAGAAGTTGGAGTCTACCATAGTTTTCATCTGCTCTAGCAAATCTCCATCAAAGGGAAGGGCACAAGCTTTCCCAGGGCAGGGATCTGTAACATATCAAGGAAGCTTTGTGGGTTTTCTTGTACAAGCTCAACTTGCACTCCTAAGGAAGTGGCCCCTCTCCTCATCAGTTCCTGAAAAACACTGAAGTTCTTTAGGGCGGGAGTAGGTGGGAGAGGGAGAGATATTGATTCAGGGGTGATGACTTCATCCAGAGATGATGAAATATGCAGGGGGGACAGCTGAAGGATTCTGTTTTAGATAGATTTTCTGGAATTGGGGGTTACCCTCAAGATATCTGTTTGCCAGTGATCTGAACAAGAAGTTCTCTGTATTTTTCTCCCAAGGAGGAGTAAGTCTGGGCTCTCTGGCAGCTACATTTCTGGTTTCAGTGGCAAAAGGTGCTGCTTATATACTTTCCCCCCCTCACTCCACTAATTCTCAGAGTCCTCAAGAAGATATGTCAGGACAAGGTTTGGGAAGTGATGGCACATCACTTTTGGTTCTCCAGCCTGATGGAGCTTTCAGTCTGCACGTCTTCCACTTCCAAACATCATTTCACAGAACCAAAGTGCAGTGTTACAGCCAGACCCAGTGTATCTATGTCTGATGGCAGGGAGATTAGCTGGTTATGTTGTATTGACAGATGCTTTATGGTAGCAGTCGTATTACCCAGGGTTATCTGAACACAAAGATGTGGTAACTAATCTCTGTTTTCATAGCAGTGTCAGGAAATAAATCAGTGGGGGACACAGCACCTCCATTTGATAAATGGCTGGAACATACAAAAGTGCTTCCACTCAAAAATCCTTGTTCTATTGAGTACAAAGCACACACAAAAAATGACAATAGTCTAGAACACCACCTCAGAGATAGTACTAAAGTCTGAAGTGGTGTTGCATGGCAGCAGCAGGGTTCTGGTGGTCAGCCTTCTTCCTAGCTACTGGGGAGCTTCTTCCTAGCTGCTGATGTCAGTGTCTCCTTGCTCACTGAAAATCCAAACTTCTCCAACTCTCTAACTTACACTCTCTAACTAATCTTTTTATAGGTAACTCAAAACAAAGCATAACTCAAGGTAACCCCTAATGGGCTGGCCATTTTCCTAGCAACAGTAAAGAACTCATAATTTCTACTTATAAGTAAGGCAAAAAACTTACACTTACAGAGACTCAGACTCTAGTTCAGCTGTCCACACTCACTTCCATTCTCCTGAATCTGTCACTTTATTTTATCTATTCTTGTTAGTAACACTGCAGCTGTGCAGCTGTTGTCGTCTGCCAAAGCAAGACCAAAGCCCAAATTCTTCCTCATTACGTGGTGTCCTCGCTGCCAGCTTATGGTGGCCAAGTGCACAAAATGGTGTTGGGTTATGTCCAGTTCTCTCGGAACAGTCCAAGAGGTTTTGAGTCAGAAAAGAAAGATCTCTACAAGGTAGACATATAAGGTTACATTATTATTATTATTATTATTTATTATTTATATTTTTGGGGGAAGGGTGGCATATTCAACTCTCAGAGCCTTCTATTTGCTTCTCTATACTATTTGACTCTAAAACATTCAGGGCTTTGTCAGTTCTACTAAGGTACATTTGACTGCTGTCTCTGCCTTACCACCTGCTAGCTGAGGGTTATTCATTTTACCCCCCATCTCACTGATTCCAGATGACTAAAAGCGTTGACTCATTTATTTCACCCATTAGAACCCTTTCCTACTTCGGATTTTAGTGTGATGCTCATGTCCTGAATTGATCCTCCCTTTGAACCCATGTTATGTTCATTGCGTCATTTCACTATAAAAAGAGTATTTTTAGCATGTATCACTTCAGCTTGCAGAGTGAGTGAAATATAGGCTCAGATGGCAGGGTCCCTGTATGCATTGTGTTCTATAAAGACAGTTATTCTTACGCTGCAACTGAAAGTTTTACAGAAAATTACTTTGGATTTTTATTTAAATCAATTTATTCCTTTAACCTCTCTGGCAATCTAACTGCCTTGACCCTTGCTGTCTTTGGATTTCTGGGCACCTCCCATCCCCAAACCACCTCGGACTCTCCTGGGGTCTGCTGTTTACTTTTTTGAAGAAACCCACATTTCTTCTTTGGACTCTGAAAGGGACGAACTTGTATCATCTTCAGAATCTTTTAGATCACCTTATAGGCCTCATACCACCGTTACAGGTCTGAAGATCAAGACTGGCTTTTTTATGAGGCCCCAGTATGTTGGCCTCCACCATAGGCATTTCAGACATTGTAGAATCCCCCAGGTCCTTACTGTTTTGGGGCTGTTTCAAGGGATTCTACACCTCCATCTCCTCCTCCAGTACAGGAAACTTTGGCTCAGAATACTGTCATCCTCCATCCACCAAATGTATAGGACCCTACAGAGGAACCCCTAGTTCTCACTCATAGGTGATGAAACCCTTTCTACTTAGGTCATCTGCCAAATTGTTCTGGGCTATTAGGTTGATATAAAGAAGAATGCATCATTCTCATAAATTGCTTCTCGACATAAGGGGGAAGATCTTACAACCCCCTCAGTTTATATAGTGCATCACCACTGTATTATATATTAAAATCTGAGTATTGTGTCCTAAGGCAGGGCTGGAATGCCTTGCAGGCTCAACAAACAGCTCTCAGTTCAAGCATATCTATGTATAACCAAGATTCCACACAAGATCAAAGGCCTTGAATCTGGACATTTTCTAAATGAGCACCAGAGCCTTACTTGGATTTGTCTGTTACAAGAATCCTTTCTAGGTTGAAGTGGTGGGTGAAAGAACACTGACAGACTTGAAGGGGCTTTGTCCACCAATGCAGAGATGTCAGCAGCCTTAGATCTTCTATCGGTGAATCTATGCTTTGTCTGACTGGATGATAAACCAAACTACCACCACCGAGAAGACACACATGCTGCTGTGTATGCAGTTATGCAAGTACAAGCTGTGATATGAGCCAGAAAGCTAAGGCAGATTTTCATTAAAGTTTTGTTTGGGAGCAGAGGTTAAAAGTGATGAGTCATTATGAAAAATTTCTCCAGAGGAAGATATGCTTTTGCTGATACAGAGTCCTACCTTGCTTCTATAAATTATCAGTTCAGTAGGGGCTGAGTAAATTTTTCTTGATTGATCTTGAGACACATACAGAAAAAAAAATTGAATGTGTGTGTGAACATCTGATAACTTGGTGAGAAGTGTGTTCCCAAATCAAGAAGTCACTGAGACAGGGATTTACATGAAGACTGTCTCCCCTCAGGTGAGCAACCACCACTGAAAGGCATTTGGTAAATATCCTCATGGCTGCTGAGACTGAAAGGTGGGACTCTGAACTAGTAAGGATGTTCAGTGATGATGAAATGTAAAAACGTCCTGTGAGCTGGATGGATTGCCACATAGAAGTAAGGGTCCTCAAAGTCAAGAGTTGCAAACCACTTCATGAGAAATTTGTTGATTATGCTGAGGACCAATATAGGATGCTGACCTCCTTTATTTTTTTGAATGAGGAAGTAGTGGGAATAGAACCCGTTGCCACAGAACTCTGGAGGTATCATCTCAATCACACCCTACTGAAGGAGATATTTTATTTCCACCTGCAGCAGACTATTGTGAGAAGGGTCCCTGAGAGAACTCTTCACCAAGCTGTGACATCCTGTCACGCTGGGGAAATTGTACTTATCCAGAAAACCTTATAATTAACTATCTGAATTCATAGACTAGCTGAAGAATATATTTTTCTCCCTTGGTGCCCTTTTGGGGGTCTACTTGGGAGAACTAGCCTACTTAAGATTCTTCATGGGCAGCTGCTACTAAGGACCCAGTAACAGGGCCAAAAAGAAATATTTTAACTCCTTAGGATGAACTTAGTAATTACAGTCTGCTTTTTTAGTTATTGCTGAAATAGGTACACAAGTTTGCCACAAAGCTTAAGCTAAGTTGAGGATACCCTCAATGACTGATAAGGCCAAGTTACCTGGGGAGATCGGATCCGGAATATCATATAATTTGAGACCTTTCCTGAATTACTTGGAGGGGTAGCTCTAAGGTCTCCACCATACTTTTAAGAGATACTGAAGGCCCTTAAAATCAATTGTGGAAGGAGCAGATGGTTTTACAGCTTCACATGGATAAAGAAGAAATAGCCAAGTGACTGCATTGATCCTCATATTCCTCCATCAACAACTTGCTCTTCAGTATGAGGCTCATGCTAGAATTCTCCTGCATCAGCCCCTGGTAAGATGATTGCATTGTGTCAGATAGTTCCTTCGGAAGATGAGATATACTCCTAGATGTGGATTTAGAGGAATAAGGAGCAGGAAAATGATAAGGGTACTACAGTGACCAATAAAGCCAATATTTTAGGAAGTGCAAAGCCACAGGGTAGAAACCAACGGGCCTGAAATCTTTCAGAAGTATGGGACCTATGACTAGAAAGGCTCCTTCTTAGGAACTAGACTAGGAGAATGAGGAGAAAATCTAGGAGAATGGCTTCTACTGTCAAGAACCGATGAATATGCAGACAAATATAATGCCTATAATGGTGGGGCAGCTACCTCAGGCATGCAACAGACTGAGGACAGCCAGAGTCCAGTCTCTGAAAAACAGACATTGGTATCACAGATGATGCATGCAGAGAAATTTTCTTAACAGAAGAAACTCTGAACCTGCAGATATTTCAGAAATATTGGAGAGAGCAGACTCTGGTTTGAGAGTGAACACCATGTCCACAGATGCGCTCCTGTGTTGAGAAAAAACTAATTACTGAAGTAGACAATACTAAAATTGACCGTATGGATATGGTTGTCTCAGAAGTATAGGTGGTCTTATTACTACACTGTACCAAAAGTATCTGTAGCAGTATTCAGGTCATCGGTATTGAAGAAGTGGTCTGGTCACTGAGCATCATCTATGTGCCACTGCAGCAGAACAAGCTTCCACAGCTTCTGAAGACACTGCAATGACAAATTTTGGGGAAAAATGGCTTGGAGACTGAGTAATGAGTCTTGCATCTCTTTTTAGTTGGTACCTGGGATGGTGACCAGTCCTAAGTACCATCAGAAGATCTCTACTCCTTCCTATCTCAGGCAGCAGGAATTGCTAACTAACCCAAGGATGACTGAAGAGATAGGTCAGCATATTTTTGAGAAGCATGAGGTCTCAGAGCTAGAAGACCTGATAGCTCCCAGAGTAAACTCACTTTAAGACAGAAGACTGGTTTTGAGAAAGGACTTGAGAATTGTTCATAGTCTTTTCCATCAGAAACATTTTAAAATGAGCATCACAAGCCCTTGATACATGTTTTGAGAAGGATTTGCAGACTCTGGGGTTAAGTTTCTGTTGTTGCCACTGCCAATGGGCACTAAATAAAGACAGTTACTCACCTTTGTAACTGTTGTTTGAGATATTTTGCTCATATCCATTCCAATTAGGTGTGCGCGCACCGCATACACATTCGTTGGACGATTTTTACCCTAGCAACACTCGATGGGTCAGCTGGGTCGCCCCCTAGAGTGGCGCCATCATGGCGCCGGATATATACCCCTGCCGACCCAATGGCCCTTCAGTTCCTTCTTGCCGGCTACTCCGATAGAGTGGAAGGAGGGTGGATTTGGAATGGATATGAGCAACACATCTCGAAGAACAACAGTTACAAAGGTGAGTAACCGTCTTTTCTTCTTTGAGTGCTTGCTCATATCAATTCCAATTAGATGACTCCCAAGCGTTACCTAGGTGGTGGGGTCGGAGTGAGATGTTGCAGAATGTAGAACTGCTTATCCAAATGCCGCGTCATCTCTGGACTGTTGAATCAATGCATAATGTGATGCAAAGGTGTGGACCGAGGACCAGGTAGCTGCACGACATATCTCCTGGATGGGTACATGAGCCAAGAAAGCGGCAGATGAAGCCTAAGTCCTGGTAGAATGAGCAGTAAGGCGTTCATCGGACATGAGCCAAGTCATAGCAGGTGCGGATGCACAATGTCACCCAAGATGAAATCCTCTGGAGGAGACAGGTAGGCTCTTCATTGGTCTGCAACCACGACGAAGAGTGGGGTTTTTACGGAAGGGCTTTGTTTACTTGATATAAAATGCGCGCGCCCTACGGACATTAGGGAGTGCAGTTGCTGCTCCTGGTGTGGTTCGAGAAGAGAGATTGGAAGGAAGATATCCTGGTTGATATGAAAGGCCGATACCACTTTAGGGAGGAAAGCCGGATGTGTCGCAACTGTACCTCGTCCTTATGAAACACTGTATAGCGGGGTCACCGTGAGAGCCGAAGCTCTGAAACTCGTCTTGCCAATGTAGCTGAGGAAGGCTGTCTTCAGGACAGGTACAGCAGCAGCAGTTGCTAGCGGCTCGAAGGGAGTAGTCATAGTTTGGCTAGAACTAGGTTGAGGTCCCAAGTTGGGGCGGGGTGGCATACTGTGGGTATAATCGCTCTCAGCCCTTGAGAACCTCGAAACCATGGGTGAGAGAAACCGAGCGGCGCTCTCCCCTGGGTGGAAGGTAGAGATGGCCGCCAAGTGCATCTTCAATGAAGATACTGCTAGGCCATGCTGTTTGAGAGACCAGAGATAGTCCAAGATGGTAGGGACCGGTACCTCGGTAGGAATAACATTATGTTGGTCGCATCAGCAGTAGAAGCGCTTCCACTTGGCCAGATATGTTAACCTAGTGGAAGGTTTCCTACTACCCACGAGCACTTGTTGCACCGAGGCAGAGCAACGTAACTCGGACTGGCTTAACCACGCAGTAACCATGCTGTGAGGTGAAGAGACTGCAGGTCTGGGTGGTGAACTCTACCGTGGTCCTAAGTTATGAGGTCCGGGCAAAGAGGCAGAGGGATTGGGTTGGCCATCGACAGGTCGAGCAACATGGTATACCAGTGTTGCCTCGGCCAGGCTGGAGCGATCATGATCAAGTGGGCTCTGTCTCTGCGGAGCTTGAGCAGGACCCTGTGAACCGGCAGGAACGGTGGGAAGGCGTAAAGCAGATGGCTCATCCAGGGTATCAGAAATGCGTCTGAGATCGAGCCCTAGGAGAGACCTTGGAAGGAGCAGAACGTCTGGCATTTCCTGTTCTCACGGGAGGCAAAGAGGTCTATGCGGGGAAAGCCCCACTTCCGGAAAACAGAATGGATAACATCCGGACGAATCGACCACTCGTGAGACAGGAAGGATCTGCTGAGTTGATCCGCCAGAGTGTTCCGAACCCCTGGGAGAAAAGACACTACCAGGTCTATCAAGTGGGCTATGCAGGAAGCTGAATAGCTTCCTGACAAATCGGGGAGGAACGTGCTCCTCCCTGCTTGTTTATGTAAAACATGGCTGTTGTGTTGTTTGTGAACACTGAAACACAACGGCCTTGTAAATGCCCTTGAAACGCCTGGCACGCAAAGCGGACTGCTCTCAGCTCCCGCACATTGATGTGCAAGGCCAGTTCCTGAGCTGACCAAAGGCCTTGAGTGCGGAGATGTTCGAGGTGGGCACCCCTGCCGAGAGATGACGCGTCCGTTGTCAGGGTCATTGAAGGCTGAGGCGGATGGAATGGCATCCCTGCACAGACCAAGGAGGGCGTCAACCACCAGTCCAGGGAGCCTAGGATGCTCGGGGGGATCGTGTCTATACTGTCTCTGCCCAGGTGGTATACCGAGGAGAGCCAAGTTTGAAGGGGACAGAGACATAGTCTGGAGTGTTTGGTCACGAACATGTAGGCAGCCATGTGTCCCAGGAGGCCAACACAAGTGCGAGTTGAAGTTGTCGGGAAATTTTGTAGGTTTTGTATAATTGATGCCATTGCCTGAAACCGAGGCTGCGGTAAGCAGGCCTTGGCGAGATTGGAGTCCAGAATGGCCCCAGTGAAGTCTCTTCTTTGTGTGGGAACCAGAGTGGATTTCTCTATGTTGATCATCAGGCCTAGTCGCTTGAATAGGTCCTTGACTATGCTCACATGAGGGGTGACTTGGGTCTCGGAGGCCCCTCGAATGAGCCAATCATCGAGATACAGGAAGACGTGTATCCAACGACGACAGAGGGAGGTGGAGACTACAGCCATGCATTTTGTGAATACTCGTGGGGTTGGAGAGAGGCCCAACGGAAGGACCGTAAATTGGAAATGTTGACGGTTGACCACAAACCGGAGATATCGTCTGTGCGGAGGGTAAATGGCAATGTGAAAATACGCGTCCTTCACATTGAGGGCGGCATACCAGTCTCCTGGATTCAAGGATGGGATGATGGTCCCCAGCGATACCATGCGGAACTTCAACTTTATCATGAAGTTGTTGAGCCCGCGCAGGTCTAGGAGAGGTCTGAGACCTCCCTTCGCCTTGGGGATTCGGAAATAGCGGGAATAGAACCCCTTGCCCCTCAAGTCCTTCAGTACCTCCTCTCTAGCTCCCATGGCAAGGAGTGTCCGTACCTCTTGCAAGAGGAATTGCTTGTGAAAGGGGTCCCTGAAAAGGGACAAGGATGAGGGATGGGGGTGGGCTCAAAATAAACTGGAGGTGGTATCCGAATTCTACCATGTGTAGGACCCAACAATCCGAAGTTAGTTGGGTCCACGCAGGGAGGAAAAGGGAGAGGTGGTTGTAAAAGGGAGGGAAAGAATCCTGGGAAACAACTGGTACGCCGTCCTCGGACATGCCTTCAAAAGTTTGGTTTGGGTCCCGCGGGTGGTTTGGCGGGACCCTGATTCTGACCTCCTTGGGGTCCAGACTACTGTCTGCGATTGCCTCAGCCATGCCTTCTGCCAAAGTCCTGTCGTGGCCTAGGCGGGGGGTAAGGGCGGTGAGGCTGGGGGCGGAAGGATCTGCGCTGAGTCAGCGGTGTGTGCATCCCGAGCGAGTGCATGATCACTCTACTGTCCTTTAGGTTTTGCAGCCTAGGGTCAGTCTTTTCAGAAAATAGGCCTTGGCCATCGAAGGGCAAGTCCTGTATGGTGTGTTGTAATTCAGGTGGAAGGCCTGACACCTGAAGCCATGATATTCGCCTCATGGCAATTCCTGAAGCCAGAGTCCTGGCTGCTGAGTCGGCTGCGTCCAGCGAGGCCTGGAGAGTTCTCACCACCTTCTTCCCTTCCTCAAAAAGGGCAGCAAACTCTTGGCGGGAGTCTTGGGGAACTAACTCCGTGAATTTTCCAACCGCCGCCCAGCTATTATAGTTGTACCTGCTAAGCAGGGCTTGCTGGTTTGCCACCCTGATTTGGAGGCCCCCAGCAGAGTATACGTTGCTGCCCGATAAGTCCATGCGCCTAGCCTCCTTTGATTTTGGAGCAGGAGCTTGCTGGCCATGGCGCTCCCTTTCGTTGACTGATTGCACGACAAAGGAGCAGGGTGCACGTACAGGTACTCGTACCCCTTAGAGGGCACCATGTACTTCCGCTCAACTCCCCTGGCCACGGGCGGAATAGAAGCTGGAGACTGCCAGATGGTATCGGCATTTGCCTGGATCGTACGAATGAATGGCAAGGCCACTCTTGTGCAGGTGTCAGCTGACAAAATATCCACCACAGGGTCCTCTATCTCTGGGACCTCCTCCACCTGAAGATTCATATTCAGGGTCACGCATCTCAGGAGGTCCTGATGTGCCCTCAGGTCAATTGGAGGAGGGCCCGAGGAGGATGTCCCCGCCACCGCCTCATCTGGACAGGAGGAAGAGGAAAGACTAGGGGCAAGAGGGTCCTGCGTGGGCTCCTGTTCTTGGGCGACGTCAGGCTCAGGTAGGACCTGAGAGTCTGCTGACTGAATAGGAGCTTCCTCTGTACCCGCAGGAGGGAGGCGGCTGACAGTCGCCTCCGGCACCCAGTGTTCTAATGGTACGGAGCGTGATGGCACTGGAGGCACACCTTGGGCTTGGTGATATGCCCAAGGTATCCAGAATGACCACTGATGAGGTCCTTGTTCTTGGGTCTAGGTCTCCTGGAAGACTTGGCCGGGCACATCTGAGTCACGGTCCTGTGCATAGGAAGCACTGTCCGCATGAGATGACACAGATGTGTGTCGAGACGGCCACGGAGGAGCTGAAAAGCCCTGGGAAGGGTCTCCATCTCTAAACGATCTCTCTCTGTGCGGCACCGGAGAGCGGTACCGGCGCCATACTGGTACCGGGAACGAGACTGGGACCTGCGACTGGAGCAGTGCCAGGAGGTCAACCACGATCTCGAAGCTCGACATCTGGAGCGGCTGCAAGAGGCGTGGTGCCGCGAACGGTGCCAGGAGCTGGATCGGTGCCGAGAATACTGGGCCAGCGAATGAGACACTGAATGGTGCCACGAGTGCAACAGGTACCGAGATGGAGAGTGCTGCCGGGACTGTGAGCGGCGTCGGGATCAGCGATGGGACCGAGAGCACCGGTGGGACCGCGATCGTGATCAGTGCCAACAGAGGATGGTATCAGGAGGGCAGGCTTGCCAATCAATTGTATAACCCGCACCGGCGGTGCCGGGGGTTGAGGAAGCGCAGACTCTGTCAGCGCGATCAGCTCCTCACTGTGGAAAAGGTCTCTGACATGGAGAGAATAGTGAGCTCAACCACGGCATGCGCCGGGGAGCTTTCAGGCACCGGACTCGATGGCCCTTGCGGAACCAGAATCGACAGTGCCGAAGCTGGCGGTGCCGCGGCAGGTGTCGGTGCCGGTGCTGGGCGGTCCAACTCAGGTGGGTGCTCTGACTGTGGTGCAGGTGGCACGGAAGCAGCAGGAGTCTTATGTTTCTTAACCCGCGGGGAGAGGGAACGGTGCCGGCAACAGTTGGTGCCGAGGGGCCTTAGCGGTACCGGTGCAATCCGGTGCCGAAAAAGCGCTTCTCCCTGATGTGGACTGTCCGACGCTCGGTGCCGAGGGCGGAGGAGTAAGAGTTGCCTCCATCAGGAGCTGTTTGAGATGAAAGTCCCGCTCTTTCTTCATCCTCGGCTTAAAGGCCTTACAGATCCGGCACTTATTCAAGAGATGGGATTCCCCGTGGCACTTAAGACAGGAGTCGTGGGGATCTCCCATTGGCATCAACTTGTGGCAGGCCGAGCACGGTTTGAAGCCCGGTGAACCGGACATGGGCCCCGGTACCAGGTGCGGGGAAGGGACTAATCCCCGAACCCCTCTCAACTATAAACACTAATTATATTATAGAACTATAGAAATTATAACTATATACACAAGAATTAGTAAGAGAACTACAAGTAGCTAGGGAAGTGGAGATCAGCTAAGCCGCGCTCCACTGTTCCAACGACTGACACGGGTGGTAAGAAAGAACTGAAGGGCCATTGGGTTGGCAGGGGCATATATCCGGCGCCATGACGGCGCCATTCTAGGGGGCGACCCAGCCGACCCACCGAGTGTTGCTAGGGTAAAAATCTTCCGACAAACTTGCACGCGGCGCATGTACACCTAATTGGAATCGATATAAGCAAGCACTCGAAGAATAATTTTTAATTACTAAAAATAGTAACATTTACTATCCTAACACTATATAAGAAACTACAGGGAAGCAGATGGATACTGTAGTCTGTCACACTGTGTTGGGTGGTAAAAACGAACCGATTGGTCACTGGGGCTGCTCTACCCTTTATACTCTCAAGATGGAGCATACACAGCCCCAACGGACCCTGCTGGCTAAAACACACTGGGCTTACACACATGGGGTGCACACATTTACAGTGGAATCTGTGTGGACACAGCTCGAAGAAGAATACAAACTTTTATAGGATGCCAAATTCGGTATAAGTCCTTAACGAAAACCATTACTTAACGCCAGAAGGGACCACCAGATATCTAGTCTGACCTCCTGAGATATAAAGTAAAGAATCAATTGAAAGCAATATTTTTTTTTTTTAAAAAGGAGTCCCCCTTTACATAAGGTACTATCCAAACAAAATAGATGTCTTCTTTTAGCTAGGCAGAGATATCAGAAAGCAGTGGCTGCTCAGCAGCCTGTGTCAAGGTCATGACATGTATACTGAAACAACTAAGACGACAACAGCTGATAGTTATAAAAATGGAATGACATGCCACCTACCCACAAAAATGTCTGTCAATAAGCTGAAACCATTTTCTAGTTACTAATTCTGTTGTGTATGACACAGAAATGTCACTGAATTGTAATACTAAAAGCCAGCAGCTATTATTGACTGTAGAAATCTCTTAGATGTCCCATAGTAATTTCTGACATTTTTTTACTCTGTAATGGTAGTGCAGGATTTCTTTTAGTACTCAAAAGAGAAACCGTATCCAAGCAATACATGACATTTACGCAACCTCTAAGAATTTCATCTTTCCAGGTTTTCCTTTTTGCCTAAACTGTACTTCAGCTGTTTAAATGAACACTGATCAAAGGTAACCAATAACAGTCACATGTAGCACTGACTTATTCTAAAATTTTTCCCCCAAGAGGGAAAAATCAACTCAGAACATTTTAGTAAAGAACTGTAATAAGGCTGTTTTCTAAGCCCAACTACTGAGAGTTTACATGAAAAACTTTCTGACATGATTTCACACTTCTGTCAGATACAATAAAAATCAGCTACACTAAGCAAAAGGAAACCACTGCACCAAAGGTTTCTTTTTGTTTTCAATAACACTAGCGATGCATGAAAACATTCAGCAAATTTGAAACAACAGAAAACACGTGCATCATTCTTTTTCCAAAGACATTTTGAGTCACATTTTGCATCTTCCAACTATGTGTTATATAAAGGCAATTTATAATAGAGCTGACATCCACCTTTCAAAGCCTAAGAGAGAGAATATGGGCCACATTTTGCCGTAGAGCCATACATGAACTCCAACTAATGTTTGACACATGCTTCTTAAGGCATTACGTTTTTTTCCTCCACCCGAAAAGAGAACAGTGCTTTAGAATTAGAATTTCCCAGCAATATTTCTATGTACAGAGAAACAAGACGATACAAAATGCTAGTTCATAATTAGATCCAGGCCTGTAAGAATTGTAAGTTTAGAACAGAAGCAAACAATTAACAGTGCAATTTTATTACCTAGTATGACACTCAGGTTTATGGTTCTTTTTTAATTTGCATTTCTAATATCCTTTAGCTTTCAGAACATATGGTTGCACTTCCACTACAAGTTAATTTTTTGCAGCCAAGGCTTTCGGGATTGTTTTGTTTCATACTTTCCTTATAATTGAGCACCATCCCTAAAAAGTACAATCCATATCCCAGTGCTTTGAAGAGTTCAATCTTGAAATGAGCAGCAGGAACCACAAACATATTATACAGCTGCTTATCCATCAACCAGGAGATCAAATGAATCTTTTTTGATACCATAAGTGTGATTACTGAAAGTTATTCCTATATCCAAATTTGCAACATGGCAGCCCAGTGTTCTATGAAACTAATAAATGGCCTTAATATTTCTGACATCAGTTTGTAAAAAAAAAAAAATAATAATAATCACAGTGTGAACTATGTGAAGAGCAATGTGAACAACAATGGTCAGAAAAGCAGACTAGAAGTGTGGACTCCAGAGTTTGCAAATATACCTCTTCTTATCCCTAACAGGGAAGTGAAAAAGGTCAAGCTATCAAAATAGTAAAGGCAAAAGTGTTTAATAAATATTTCTGTTCCATATTGGGGGAAAAAACGATGATATAGTTTAATCATAACACACTTTCCATTCCACTAGTATCTCAGGAGGATGCATTTCACTGACTCTTGCAGAAGTTATAGCAACCAAAAAGGCTGTCTTTTGGGAAAGAAGAGAAAATGAGTAAGTGGCTAATGTCTGACTGAGAACCCAGGAAAGCAGCCAGAACAGTACTGAGGTCCCATAATGGGACCAGCTCCTTTACTGCTGGAAACAAAAAGATAATACCTTTCAGAAATCTTGCTACCCTGGAGTCTGAGAAGACTGGAATGGTAAGGCGGAATGCCAAGACTGTCACCAAGTAAACTCCCAATGGGCTAAAAGCCAGACGGGAGGACTTCAAACGTAGCAAATAGTCCAACTCAGAAGTATATTGCTTGAGCACTTTCAAAAGGCCTCAAATTCACTTCCAGGTGAAGAAATATTCTACCATTTTACAAGCAATCTCAATTACTGATTGCCTAAGTTCTTTAAAAACAGTTTAAAATGTAAACTCCCAGGTACAACTACATGTAAAACTAGAATTTCTATATTTACTTCTAGTCTTCAGAGATGCTTATTAGTGCAGAATTATGCCAGTTAATTTTCAAGAGTGAAAAAAGCATGATAATCTCCTTCCCATTCTTCCAAGTAAATTAGTATCCAGAGCAATAACTCTTAATAAACATCTTCTTACTGTAGAAGCTGTCAGAAATTATCGTCTTGCAATTGTGCTGTTATTAACATGCGAAACAGAAGAGGAACAGCATAGTGCAGTAAAGGTATTGATTAGCTGCACAGAGTGTCTCTCTAAATCACCAGGCAAGCCACACAAAGAAATTCACTTACCTTGAGAACTTTAAACAAGTAGACTGTTTATTGGAGATATTTGCTAATCACCAGAATGAATCTAACCAAGTCCTAGAACAGACACCTCAAAACCACTGCCTTTGTGTATCAAGATTTCAAATTTTTAAAAGCAGCTAGAGGAAAAGCAGCTTCCTAATACACCACAGGAAATACTACTTTAGAGTCACACGGAAGTCTTTATTCTGGCTTTTTCTGTTGACTTCCCAGAAGTTATTAGTATTTAAAGACATGCTCTGCAGAAAACACCTGAACCAGGTTTTAAAAGACTGAAATAACAAGTCTAATACACAATCAGACAAGCCTAAAAAACCCTACGTTCATTTGCACAGTTTTAAATCACTAACAACTTACAGACAATTTTAAAATGTTTGTAGGCCAAATAAAGGACCATGCTGTATTTATATTTGGTTTTGCTGCAGAAGTTTTTCCTGATTTTTTCCTTCCTTGCATTTACAGGGTCAGGATATAACAAAACAAAAAACAAAAAACAAAAACAAAAATGACCTTGCTGAGGTAAAGCACACTGACCTACTACTGTACATGACAGGAAAGCACCTGGCCTGTGGACTGATGTTTAGCAGCTGGGAGCAGAACCTTATGGACATGTTTGATGGTTCATACAAAAGCTATAAAGCAATTACACACACAGGATCTGTCACAAACCAACAGCACCCAGTCTTGAGATTTCCTTCCCCTGTATAAAAAGACTGCTTCCTGCCTTGTCCAAATGCAGACTGTTTTTATTGTAAAAAATCAGATAGAAAAGTATTATAGAAAAATACCATTAATGTGGCACATTCTTTATTTTGTTTTCAGTTTACTTTATTTTCTGCAAATCCAAAAATATACTAGGCTGCAGGCTCACCTCTAGAAGCATGACTTTAGAAATCCCATGTTTCAGAAAGCAGTAAAAAATGTTTTTGGTTTTTTAGTTACCACTAAGGTAGTCTTAACTTTGAATACATTTGTCTTCACCTTGAATTAAGAGCGTTAATCAAGAAGAGGACACAATTTTTCATTTGTCTGTAAACATGTTACTAATGTGAAACCGTGCTTAAGAATTGGCACTAGCTTACTACAGTTCAAATAGCTACTGTACCATACCATAAATACAGATATTACTTCAAGATGTAGCTAGGCACCTGCTTTACTACCTTAGTGTGTAGAGCATACTGTATGTCCTTCACAAGACATATTATCATCATAGAAGCACAAGCAGAAGCATCCCCTCTCCCCAGCCTATATTAGACTTGTTCCAGAATACCAAGCCCCAACTAAAATACCCACCTTCCTCTCCGGGGCTAGGAAACTACCATGGGTAGCCTTTAGCTTCCTAATAGGGAAATCAGGAAAAGCTGTAATGACTTAATTAGGAGCTGGGGAGCACTGGACACACCAAGCCCCCTCTTCTGCCCCACTAAATGAACAAACCCATTCAGGGTCACCTTGCCTCTGATGACTCATTACCTGCAGACCCTTCAGTATATGATGTTATTAGCATCTTAACTGAAAATTGCACAGTACATCACCACTTGTTCTAATTCCAGCCATACCCAACCACAGCATTTGCCACGCACCTCTTTGTGAGCTTTTCTTCCTCTCATTGCCTATTACTTTACCACAACAATGCCATCTCTCCCTTCCCTCCTGCTTTAAACTCATCTTCAGCCACCTCATCTTGCCCAGCTCCCCACAAAAGTATATTGCTTCCTGCCATTGTGGGTGATAACAGCTAGCTATTAATTATTATCATGTATACATAACCAGTCAACACACGGTTAAACAAGGAAGATGAGGAGAAAGTAAAAGTGTTATGCAATTTAATTCCTTGAGGGCAAGGACAGTTATTTGTTCAGCACTTGGCACACTTTGGGCACTGGATAAATTAATTGATAGTACTACATATATGACTCTTCGGATGTACTCTGTATACTTTGCTACTCTTTCCAAAATGAAGATGAGAGGTTCAGTATCAGATAGCAGAAAATACCAATAAAGTATGAAATTACAGACATTTAGAATTATTTAGGAAGATAGTATGAAACAGGGAAATGAGAATGCTGTTGAGAAACAGGAACTCCTGAATTCTAATTCCAGATCTGTTACTGGCTCATTGTGAGGCTCTGGGGAAGTAACTTTTCTCTGCTTTGATTTCCCAGCTGTAAAATAGGGATAATACTTACTTCAAAAGTTGCTTTGAGTATTAAAGTTTATGTAGCACTTTGCATATTCAGAGTGTTAAGTACTATCATTTTTTAATTCACTAACAGCTATCCTTTTGAATTCACTAATAGCTATACTCAGACTCGTATTAAAAATAGACAACTAGAGACCGTAAGAAAAAATTCTGCTGTAGAACATGTTTAATGTGTTCACTGAAAACCAGGAGTGTCTGTTTCCCAGAATGGCAGATGCTGGAGACACTACAATAGAGAAATCTTGACCTTAATCTCTCTCCTGAGATTACAGTACAGTCTATTTTTGTGAACCTAAAATCACAGCTGCCCCAGGTGTGCTGCTAGACACCATGCAAAAGGCTATGATTTTGAGGGGGAGGGAGAAAGCTAAAGTTCATAAAAACTGATCATTTTCACTCCCCCTGCCATCTGTGCCCTGTTCCAATTTCTGGAAAGCTGAGACAAGGCGGCAAGGGAAAGCCTAATAATGACTGAGATCTCTTCAGTAAAAGCAAGTACCTTGAAAACAGAAAGTCAAGCATCTGAAATAGCAGGTTTATTTATTGGCTCACAACAAATGTAGTAATCTAGCTACTATATTATAGCAATGTTAATTCTGCCAGAAAACTGAAAATTGTTTATTCTTCAATATGAACACGTCCGGCAACTTTAAAAGTAGATTTTATGAACAGTCCATTTACAAGGACACTATGGCTATAAAATGTGTCCATGCAGACATACAGTACTCTAATATTATAAAGCAATATAAAACAACAATCAGCATTTTCCATTCTTATAAGTTGAATTTTTGCTCAATAACTTTTGGGGGGGGGATGGGGGCTGCTCTGGAATTGGAATATACTGAAATAGAGATTGCTGTTATGGGGGGGTGATGCAAATCTTAAAGTTCCTAAAGCTCAGAAGTCACCATTTAAAAAGGCATTATTTATATTCGAAATCATTAAAATTCAAAATTTGTTGGCCACATCCTTTCTGTTACCACAGATGAGAACTGCTGTTCAAAGTAGGTGTTTAAAATATGGTAATTGTCAGGAGCACTATTTGGAGAACTGTTGGCAAATGCTAACTTTTGTTACCACTGTATGAACAAGAAAAAAAATTGCCTTTCTTGCCTTATGTTTTTTCCCCCACATGATGTCTGTAAGTCCTATTACAATTACTGTCCTCAGAGAATGAGTAGCAGAACCAGGCCACTCAATATTTGGCTAAGCTTTGTCTCTTCTGAAAGATAATACTCCCAAATGCAGCCTCAGTACTAGAGAAGTATGTTAATTTTTAAATACCATTTATCTAATATTATTCTGTACATACACAGCAAGGTATTTAAGGAGGACTATGAAAAAAATTGATTTGAATTAACAAATGGTCATAACATTTGCAGGTAAAACAGATACATTCCTTGTCTACTTGCTACTAAAGCAAGTTTTCTCCCTCCACACTCATCCCATATTACCCATGTCTTCCATTCCGTAAGTGGAATATGAATTGCAAATGTCCAAAGGAGGAATAATTTCGTGAATTAAAAAAAAATATTTCATCATATGCAGAATAATCTTTATGGTCCATGAGGTAGCCTCAGATCTGGTCAGAAGTGCTTCAGGGCATATGAGAACTAATTTGTTCAAATGGTTAATTCTGCTCAAACTGAACTTAAAAAAACACGGAGAAAACACCACTGTAATTTGTTTCTACTATTTCGTGTTGATTATCTCAAAGCATGCAGTGCAACAGTTTTCCAAATATAAAAAATCTCCACTAAAAAGGAATTTTATTTTGCAATCATATTTGCTGATTTGTTCTGTTACATATGTGTCAAAATCTGTTTAAAAAAAAAAGTTGTTAGCAGAATAACCCATAAAGATAACCAAAGCATAGAGACTCCTGGGGAGTCCATCTACCCCTTGGTCCTAGTGGGGTAGCTGGTAGATGCACTCGAATGGCTTGCTACAGGATGTATGCTGAGAAAGCACTCTTTGGGGTCTGTTGCACAGTCTTAATGCTTGTGTGACTAATTACAAACTGTGGGAGTGATCAAGGGTTATAAAAACAGGCCAAGACATACTGAATACACACACAAATATTTTGACCAATAAAGAAAGCCACCAAGGTCTTTCCAGCTCCTCTTTCCTCTAGCACTAACTCAGACTCACAGTTATCAGGGCTACAGCTGTTTATAGACACAAGCACCTACTACCCCATTATTTACTTAGCCTAAACTTTACTGCCCAAGAGACTTCTTCCAGATTCTCAATCCTGCAAAATTTGTATTGCAAATGCTATAGGGGAGCATTTACTTTAGAAGTTTTAAAAGCTGCCACTGGAATTTAAAAAAATAAAATCAAGAGAAACATTTCAACTTATCTTAAGTACTGAAAATTAGTTGCCGTACTTAAATCAACTTTAAGCTCTTGGGGTAGGACTCATGATTTCATATATGTTTGGACAGTGTCTATAACAACAGTGCCCTGATGCTAATTGAACGCTACCACAATACAATTAGTTATTTTAAAAAAAATGGAAAGAGAGGAGAGGGGGAAAAAAAACAAAAAACTATGAGCTCTCTAGTACAGAGATAGTTCAGACTCCCATGCTTGAGGCAAAGGATCAAAAAAAAAAAATACCTGTCAACTATTGTGTGTCAATTCTATATTTACTACAGTGAAACAAAAATCAGAAAAAATTATATTCTATTTAGTTCTAAACTGGAAACTACATTTTGGTAACTTAAAACCAGTAGATTTCAATGATTTTTTTTTTTTTTGAGACAGACTGCCTTCTAAAACTTGTTTCTCCTAAACAGAATTATTATTAATATAATCAAGAAAGCCAGTTATGATGAATAGTGGTACTCATGAGTTGAGCCACTCAGGTGGTGTTTAAGGTGAACACTTGGGTTCAGAAAGGGACTGAAGGTTTTTTAATGAACCAGTATGCACATTCTAGTACAAATCAAAACACAACACAATTGAAGCTGTCAGCAACAAGAATTCCCAAATCCTCATTTACCAAGAAGATTATACAATGGTTGAGAGATGAGACAAAGGCATAACGAAATTTTTGCTTATCCCATTCATGTGATATGAAAAAGTATGTACAATGTAGTCTCCATTTTAGTAACAGCTCCAAATTTGTAAATCTGCAGAAGAAAACAGCATACAATAATGAATGAAATGCCTATATCTGTCAGTACCTTGCAAATACGTATTTCAAACAGCAAGGGAAACTATTATAAAAGTCCACAATGCACTATCAATATTTGACAGCAGAGGTTGTTTCCAGTCATCTGTTCTGCTTCTTTTGAATAGCAGTGCTAAAGTAATCATGAAGCTATTTCACAAACTTTTTTTTAAACTGTCTAAAAATGGAAAGCATGGAATCTTCAATAGCTGTTGAAATTAACCACAAGGTCCCTTTCCTGGTTGTCAGAGGCGGCTTCCAGGTATCAGTTGACCAGTGGGGCATGGATTTCACTCTGGAAGTCAGAGTTTTACTACTGACTTCAACAGAGCCCAAATTTCTTCCCCAGAAAATATGTTTGTTGTACACAACATATTGAGACTAAATAAAATAAGTTCTACATCCAGGGCTGTGTAAAGGTTGCTACTGCTCAGTGCATATTGGTTGCTATGTTCGCCTACTCAGCCCATGCACTACTAATATGAAATTTACTGCTTTATAAAGAACTTTGGAATAACTTATGTATGAAAGGTGCTGCAGAAAACTAAATTTTGTTCTTATTTAAGTCCTTTCTGCTTTAGGTAAGTACGCAGGCACTGAAATAGACAGGGAACTGCTTCTATAAATCAAGCTTGAGAATAACCAAAAACATGCTTTTCTTCAGCCTCAGGATAACTATCAAGTGGTCACTGCCATATGGCCTGTGATGAAAAAGGGAATATAAATTACTACTCTGTTTCAACAGATACAAGTCTCATATTGTTTGCATAATTTAGGTTTTCATGTGTAGTAACACTTTAAAAGAACTGTCACATTCAGTACAATTTTGTAAACAGAACAAGTGAAGCAGAATATTTCTGAAACAGAGAAGTATTTTTCCCTGAAGAGACTGGTCAGTTTCCTCTTTCACTCTTGACAATGCATAAGATTTTGACAACTATAGGTGATAATTTTTAATTTATTTGAAATAAGACCCTATAGTATAACTGTGATTGCTAATTTTATTGATGTTTTAGGAAGTTATTGAGGAGACACAGACTCCTCCACCTCTAGGTCACTAATTCAAATCTAACCGATGTCAACAGTGTTCAGTTACTGCTACCAGTCAAGTGCTTACTCTTAGAATTCGCTTTAAAAGGTCCTACAGTGATATCAGGCACAGTCAAACAATAGTGTGTTCAATGTTTACCAAGTAACAACTCAAGTGACATTTAGTCTTCTACAGGAAGACCCAAGTGTGTCAGAACATAGCCTGCAAAAGGAGTAGGCTATTCACTCACTATGGCACTAGCACAAACAGCCATGAATCTTTCAACAATCTAGAAGTATTAAACACAGTGTACACAGCCCCACCCTCATCATACACAGATTATCCATTACAATAAACCAAGTTATGAAAAAAAATCCACATTTATTCCTAAATAGAGAATAAGCAGTACAGAAAAAGCTTTGTTATGCTGGGGGAATGGGAGGTGCCAGTTAGTCAAAAATTCCAGTTAATTAAGAGTTATACCTACCAATGAAGGGAGGGAGTTTGGATGCGGTAGAGGGCTCAGGGCTGTGGTATGGGCTTGAGAGGGAGTTTGGGTGCACGATGGGACTTGTGGCAGGGGGTTGGGTGCAGGAGTGATTTTGGGGTGTCGGATCCAGCCGGCTCCCCACAAGCAGTGACATGTCCCTGCTGCTCCCAGGTGGAGGCGCAGCCAGTCGGCTCTGCGCACTGCCTCTGCCCACAGGCGCTGCCCCTGCAGCTCCCACTGGCTGTGGTTCCCGGCCAATGGAAGCTGCGAAGCCAGCTCTCGGGGTGGGGTGGGTGTGGCGCAAGGAGCCCCTGTGGCTGTTCCTCCGCCTAGGAGCAGCAGGGACATGTTGCCACTTCCAAGGAGCCACCAGCCCCATGCCAAATGGACTTTTAATGGCCTGGTCAGTGGTGCTGACCGAAGCCGCCAGGGTCCCTTTTTGACCAGGCGTTCAGATCAAAAAACAGACATGTGGTGATCCCACTGAAGATTTGTATTGGGAGATATCAGAAACACCGGTTTCTAAAGCTTTACGGTTGGTAAAGTTCCAGATAACACAACTTTTACTGTACATGGAAATGCCCCTATTCTTTTCAGCAATAAAATGTGAACAGTTCTTATTTGTTAGTGTAATTAACTTCCTTATGACAGCAATCTCAGTAAGCGGTCGTTAAGTGTGGAACTCAATTGTTCTTCCACAGTCCAGATTAGGTGATCTTCAATGTATGCTGCAAGACACATCTGTTTTCCCAGGGTTTTCACAAGGCTGGGGAGAGTGGAAGGGCTGACTGAGTTTTAGAGATAGAGAAAAAGAGTGTTGTGTAGGCTACAGATCCTTTATCATCTTTGATCTTTTGAGTCATTTTAACTTTTGTAGAATGGAGTACTGATGGACACTTTTTCAATGTAATAAAATTTAATAGGGGAAAACACACTATAATCTAATGTTAAAGATACAATGAAGCCACTAAATATAATAATGAAATTAAAGATCTTCAGGATAGCTGAAGTAAAAGATTGCTGTGGAAATAAAATGATTAATTTCTCATTTTCCACTATGAAATGATATTCTAGCCACAAACAGAGTAACAAAAGTTAGATGAAAAAAGGCAGTGTTCAGACAGAGTAGAAATATGCAGTTCTTGTGGCTTCTTTATTGCATAGTTACAAGTGATACATGGCCCTTTACATAGTTTTCAAAACACAAATAGAGCTTGTTCAAAACGCACATAGTAATGCAAAGTGTGAGATATAAAAATTATTTATAGCTGCATGGCAATTTTATTTTATGTAGTTACAAGAGATGATGAGGTCAAACTAGTGGTTCACAATTTAAATGTTGCCTACCATGTCATTAAAAAGATCCTCTCATGGGCCAGGTCCCTTATTTTAACACCTCAATCCCACTCTCCTTGGTTTTCTGTTTTATCTTGTGCAGCAGCCATGAATAGGTCAGTGAACTATAGTTTGAGAACAACTGGCCTAAATCATCTAAAATTAATCAAGACTGGAAACTTACATAATGCTATATGTCTTTCGTTAATTTTAACTTCTCCAAAAGAGCCTTTGATGAACAGAAAGAACCTATTTGGGGAGAAATATTTGTGAAAGTTCTTTTAAGAAAGAGTACTTTGAAAAATAAGCAATTTTGGCGCTGGAAGACAGTTATCTCTGGAGCTCTGAACTAAAATGTGAAAAAATGCAAGTTTATAATTGTAAGTGTTAGAGATGGCAGAAACATTCATCATCAAATCCATCCTAATGCCTGTTCAACAGTATTCTATTCCCAACAGTATAATTCTCCATTGCTTTGTCTAGTTTAGGACAAACTTTGAAAGACAACCAACAAAAAGGAAAAAAAAAGGAGCATGTGCCCTTTACTTTCTTCAGTGTATAAATTAAGCCAGAAAAGGGTTTATTTTGCTTTTTAAACAAATATTTTTTCCTGCTAATTTTTTTGCATTAGCTGTAACAAGATATTTGGACCTTTTTTGATGCAGAACCAGAGGTCTCAGATATACCTGGTAAACCTTTTTGGTCCTTCACCAAAGACGTGAGGGTACCAAGTCTAGCAAAGATATATTTTTCTCTCAAGTGTTTCTCATGTATTCAAATTAATCATGAAAAAATAATATAAATGAGAATTTTTTAAACTATGAATAAAATCACTTCGTACCTCCAAATCATGGTTCACTTGCATGCATGGAATCTCTAATGATACAACTTTACCAGTGTTCTAGTTGTTCATATTATCTTCAAGGAAATAAGAAGGTAGCTAAGAGTGAATTTTCTAATAGGAAAAAGAACTGGGGACAGATACCTATCACTTTTAAGGACAGCTTTTTAAATTATAAAAAAAGCAAAGATGACAAAAAATTTTCCCTGCAGCAGGTCACCCGTAACAGAATTATGTAACAACTTTTCAAATCTTCACTCAGAAATGTTGCACCAGTTTAACTAAATCTATTTTAAATCAGACTGGCTAAACCAGTGCAAAGCACTCAGATGGACAAACTTTAAATCATTTTAACCCTGGCTTAAATTGGTTTAGCTTGTGTCAGTACTGAATTAAGATTAAACTAATTTAGCAGTCAAATTGCTTTAAATGTGCCTACAGTACTTAGTCTGCACCAGTTTAACTGATTTAAATTAGATTTAGCTAAAACTATGCATCTTTTCTAATGTTAACAAGCCTTGGATTTTGATAGCTTGAGAAAACAGCACTGAAACAACTAAATGTGTTATTAGGTCATGTTAATCCCTTTACTTAGTATCTGCCCCTAATTCAGGAGATTCTTGCATGGTTTAATGCCAATAGTCATCTGTACTCTTGCAAAGTAACATGTTCCCCTACGACATTAAAAGCAATGTGAAATTCACTAGAAGCTATCACAGTCCTAATGAATTTCACACTGCTGGCAGAACTGTGGAACAATTACTACTGTGAAAAAACAGAGGATTGTACAGACAACATATTTCCCCCTTAAGTTGCTGGTGCATGTCCGGAACAAGAAATGAACATGCTGATATAAAGTGAAAAGAAATGGAGAACAGGGAGGGGCTGGAAACAGAGGAGAGAAAAGGGCTATTGACAACTCAGATCAGATGTTGAAAGAACTAGTAAATAAAATATGTCTCTGTTATTTCAGATTTCTCCAGTATGAGAAAGATTAAGGCTCTGAGCAAGATATCATGTTTAACCTAGAGAAAGACAATGTTACTGATCATTATGGTCTGAAGTTATTTCTGGAACACTCAAAATCGCTTTGACATCTTAAAGCTAACTGCTGAAAATGCAATTATTAAAATCACTAGGAAAATAGAAAGTTTTGTTAATTTACATGATAAAGTTAAACACTATTGAGAAAATATATTCCACTGAAAATACTGAACTGCACTAGAAAAAGAACCATGGGAGCAATTACAAACCTATCCGGTGAGAAAAGATACGAGTGAGGAAGCATATAGTGAGTGACTGTTATCGAGTGCACTCTGTGCCTGCTGTGAAAAGGATTTGGCAACTGATGGCTATGATGCAATATCAGTTTTCTTCCTTTTCTCTTCCAGACCTTGTATGCTTCCAAAAAGAGGTGGGAGTGAGTCAGGGGTAGAAATTTAGGAAGCTTGAGAATTTTTTAGTATTGCATACTGTAGGTCACGCAGCTAGGAATGTGGATTTGTAAAGACAACTTAGCATTAAGTCATTCTTTCAACTGACCATTAAAAATCTATTATTTTTTAAATTTTGTCTTTATAACATTATATTGGAAGACCTGTCTTCGAGCTATATTTAAGCGCTTTCTCTGGAGAATCATCCTGAAGGGTGCTTGTGTTCTGATGCTACCTACTTCTTAAGGATCCCACTTCCATATTTTAGGTCACCAGCCAATCATGGTTTTTGTGATGTATTCTGGGATGTAGAATTCACTCCCCCCCCATTCCCCGCAACATCTGTGTAAGTCAATTTCAACCCATTTTAAACAGTTAAAACAAATTTCTCCTCGAGTATTTTTAGTTAGATTAATGTTAAATCCATGTATAATCTTTTCCTTATTCATGTTTTTTAGGTCCCTCTCATTTTCTCCTTTAGATTTTACCTTTAAACGTATATTATTGTTAAGTATTTTGGCATTAAATAGTCCAAAGTATCAAACCCCACAATATGCATTTGGCTTTACTGGATGTAAGAAGGAGAGGGTATAAAACAAATCTTAGTTAAGCAACTGCTTAATTGATTCCCCATACCACCTTTCTTAGGGTTCTTTTAATTTTGATTGCTTAACTAAAGAGAAGGACTTAAGAAAGGAGATTCATTTTATAAAATTTTATTAGATATCCTTAACAGTAGCAACTGTTATAGGACAGGGATTGGCAACCTTTGGCACATGGCTCGCCAGGGTAAGCACCCTGGCAGGCCGGGCCTGTTTGTTTACCTGCCATGTCCACAGCTTTGGCCAATCGTGGCTCTCATTGGCCACGGTTCACTGCTCCAGGCCAATGGGGGCAGCGGGAAGGGCGGCCAGCATATCCCTTGGCCCGCGCCACTTTCTGCTGCCCCCATTGGCCTGGAGCAGTGAACCGCACCCACTGAGAGCCGCGATCAGCCAAACCTGCGGACGTGGCAGGTAAACAAACCAGCTCGGCCCACCAGGGTGCTTACCCTGGCGAGCCGCATGCCAAAGGTTGCCGATCCCTGGTATAGGATATAAGAGGGGAAGAAAACAGTATTGGACTATGATTTGGCTAACTAGGAAATTTGTCAGTCTCTCTCAAAATCAAATCACACAACCAGAACAGAAAATAATATTTATCCGCAATCAGCACCTTGGGAAGGTGACTTTATTTAGATTTTTGACTAAGAGTCTCTCAGAATTGGGCCTCACCTGTGCCAAATCATTATCAACTCCAGTGTTGCTCATACAATCGGGGTGGGGGAGAGCTCAAGCATAAGGCAATTTGGTCAATTACTTACATGCCAATTCACCAAGGTCTTCTTCCCAGTGGATGTATAACAGTCAAGCTTTTTAATCTATTTCCCCACAAATTAAGTTAGCTCAGATCAGACTAACAAACCCATCTAACAAACTCCTTTTACAGACTGTATAGATTTAGTGCAGTTCACGGCTTGTACACTTGGTCTGTTTTGTCTGTATGCATATAGAACTTGAAACAGTACAAAACCATTTACTATGGCAGATGCATGTAGTGTTCTACAATCTTAGCTAACAATAGTAACTTGTTCAAAGCTACTTATAACAATCTTGATTGGAACCTGTTACAAAACAAGAACACACATTGTAACTTTGTGATAATCTTTAAAGCCCATACACAAACAGGTACATTTCCTTTCTAATTAGGTATCCAGGTCAGGAAGTGCTCAATTGACTGATTTGGGTCATCAGTCAAAGGAAATTCTGTGTAGTAACATCCACAAGATCTTTGCCCAGCCATCAGCTTTCAGCTCACTTATTGTTCATAGGAAGAGCTGAGACTGCAAACACAGGTGGAGTGAAGGATGGACAAGTCTTTTCCGCAAGCAGGCAGCTCAAATTGCTAGAAAGTAGAAAAACTGTTAACAGTGCCTATCCAAGATAGGTACTTGATGTCACCAGGATTCTCAAGGTGGCCAGTCCAGGACCTCAGTCTTCTCCCTTCTGGATGTCTGCGTCTTTCAGGAAACAATGTCCAGAAGGAGACAGGCCGTTTGATCCCATTTCTGCCAAGTGGTCCAACCTGGTTTCTCATCTAGGAGTTGCAGGCATGGACCAATCAGATGGTGACCTCTGTTTCTGATGATGATTCAAAATGTCCAATCAGAATGAGAATAGTCCTCTCTCACATCCAATCAGGGAACAAGGGAACCTTTTGAATTCTTGCAACTGGGTCTGGAATTTTCCAGTCTTCTTGTGTAACAAATCTTACATCATCATGCATGGACATGCGACTTGCCCATGTGACTCCAAAACTCCATCTTGGAGCTGGACTTTGCCTAGGAGAAAGGAGGGGGCCTCCACCCACAAAAGAAAGTCTATTTAAGCCTGTAAGAAACCCCTCCATTTTGTCTTCAGCTGGCTAAAGAGATAGCCTTTCCACGCCCAGGGATACCTGAAAGAAACTGGAACAAAGGGCAGTAACTACAGGGGGTGTGAGTGAATGCTGGACCCAGCCTAGAAGGAGATTTGTTTGTAAAAGGAAGCTTACTGGACTTCCTCTAAAGGTGAGGTTTTTATCAGTACTCAGTTTTCTTACTGTATTAGACTCGGACTTGCGAGTTTTGTTTTATTTTACTTGGTATTTCACTTTGTTCTGTCTGCTGTTACTTGGAACCAATTAAATCCTACTTTCTGTATTTAATAAAATCACGTTTTATTTATTAATTTACCCAGAGTATGTATTCATACCTGGGGGGGGCAAACAGCTGTGCATATCTCCATCAGTGTTATAGAGGGCAAACAATTTATGAGTTTACCCTGTATAAGCTTTATACAGGGTAAAACGGATATATTTAGAGTTTGGACCCCATCTGGAATTGGGCATCTGAGTGTTAAAGACAGGAATACTTCTCAAGTTGTTTTCATTTAAGTCTGCAGCTTTGGGCCACGTGGTTCAGATCCTGGGTCTGTGCTGGAGCAGACTGGCATGTCGGGCTCAACAAGACAGGGTGCTGGAGTCCCAAGCTGGCAGGGAAAGCAGGGGGAGAAGTATTCTTGGCACATCAGTTGGCAGTTCCCAAGGGGGTTTCTGTGACCCAATCCATCACAGTCAACCATCATCTAAACTTCCTTCAGCAGTCCTGAAAGATGCAGCCATGACCCTGCCGCATCACAGCCACTGTTAAAATCGAATGGGCTGCAGTATCCACAGAATCTAGTGCAGGCTGTAGTGCTGTTTTCTCCACTAATTGCCCCTCCTGTATGATGGCCTGAAATTGGTCTCTGTGCAACTCTGGCAGGTGCTCAATAAAGGTATTAAACTTGGTGTATTCGCATAGTTGTATTTGGCCACTAGCACTTGGTAGTTTGCAATTTGAAATTGAAAACTTGTGAAAGAGTAGGCCTTCTTCCCAAACAAGTCAAGTCTCTTCCAATCCCTATAATAAGAGGTGGATTTTGCGTAGTGTTGGTAGCCATGGGAGTTCACCACCAACTAATTCCACTGTGGAGGGTGGGGAAAGAGGAACTCTCAGTCTTTGGCTGGGGGGGACGGGACAATGGACATAATACTTCTTGTCAGCCCATTTGCACATTGGTGTGGCTGATGCTAGTGTTTGTAATACGAGTTTGGCTGGATCCAAAAGCAACTTGTTAATGGGGAGGGTGATCCTCAAGGAGGATGTAGTATATAAAATGTCCAACCAATTATGGTCGGTGCCCTTCACCTCCTTGAGAGCGATTTGTAGTGTATCTGCCACCCTCGTCGTAAGGTCCTGAAAGGACCTGAAATCATCTGCCATGGATGGAGGAGGGGGTATCACTGCCTCACCTGGAGAAGAGGAAGAGAAATTAGTTGGTGATGTGGTCTCCTCTTCTAGTCCGATCTCCTGTTCTGAAATTTCTTGTGGAGGCTCTAGATGCAAAGGCAGAAGGAGAATGCTTCACAGATTCTTGATGGGTGACACTAGATGCCTGGGAGGCATGGTGCCTATAAGCCACCCATGGATCTCAGTAAGGCCACTGGGGTGGTGGAAAGGGCATGGGTAGTGGAGCCCATGGCTGATCATACCATGGGGGCTGAGGTCCAGCGAGAAAGCGTGTCTGGGAATATCTGGGTTGATGGTGGGAATGAGCATAATGTGAGTGAGAGAACCTCCTACTGTTCGCTATCAGAGTCTCAGCTGGACACTGGACATAAGTAGAGCCCTACCAAATTCAGGGTCCATTTTGGTCAATTTCACCATCATAGAAATTTAAAAATTGAAAATTTCATGATTTCAGCTATTTAAATCTGAATTTCAGTGCTGTAATTATATGGGAACTGACTCAAAAAGGAGTGTGTGTGTCTGGGGGTGGGGTGTGTCATAAATAGATAGCTAAGGGTTAATGTTTCTTTCACCTGTAAAGGGTTAACAAAGGGAACCAAACACCTGACCAGAGGACCAATCAGGAAACCAGATTTTTCAAAGCTCAGGGACGGAACGTTTGGGTCTGTGTCTTCTGTCTGGCTCTCAGCTATGAGAGGGGTCTTTCCATCTTTAAGCTTCTAATCTTCAGTTTCAAAGTTGTGAGTACAAAGGTAGAAAAACAATAGGCTGTTATTGTTTTTTTTGTTGTATTTACATGTGTGTAGTTGCTGGAATGTTTAAATTGTATCTCTTTTTGAATAAGGCTGTTTATTCATTTTTTCTTTTAAGCAACTGATCCTGTATTATTGTCATGATACAGAGAATATTTTTATGTCTTTTTTCTTTCTTTTTTATATAAAGCTTTCTTTTCTAAAACCTGTTTGAGTTTTCTCTGGTTAAGGCTTAAGGGGAAATCTCTTTGTGTTAGCTTGACTAGGTTTGAATCTGCATAGCCTCAGGGGAAGAAGGAGGGGGGAAGGTAAATTGCCCTCTCTGTTTTGCATTCAAGGAGTTTAAGTACAGTATCGCCCAGGATAACCCAGGGAGGGGAGAGCTGGGATGAGATAAAGAGGAGACAAGGGGAGGAGGTTGTTTTCCCTTTGGTGTGAGACTCAGGGCTTCTGAGTCTTGGGGTCCCCCAGAGAAGGTTTTGGGAGACCAGAGAGGGGGTCAGGCCCTGGAAATTCCTGGCTGGTGGCAGTGATATCAGATCTAAGCTGGTAATTAAGCTTAGAGGGTTCATGCTAGCTTCTCAGTTTATGAACGCTAAGGTTCAAATCTGAGTAGGAAAGCTATGATAGGGTGTCACAAGGTTATTATAGGGGTTGTTGAGGTACTACTACCACCCTTAATTCTGCACTGCTGCCTGCAGAGCTGGGCCCTCAGTAAGCTGCCACCACTCTCCAGTTGCCCAGCTCCGAAGGCATCATCACAAGAATAAGGGTGGCATGGTATGGTATTGCTACCCTTACTTCTGCATTGCTGCTGATGAGGCGCTTCAGAGCTGGGCACCTGGCCACCCAGGTCTGAAGGCAGTGCAGAAGTAAGGGTGGCAATACTGCATCCTCTCTAGAATAACCTTTCAACTGCCCCTACAACTCCCTTTTGGGTCAGGACCCCCAATTTGATAAATGCTGGTCTCCCCGATGAAATCTGTATAACAAAGTAAAAGCACACAAAAGACTAGATTTCACGGTTTGAAAATTAGCAGGTGCTCCGCACCCACCGGCAGCCAAGCTCCCCTGGCCCCACTCACTCTTTGCCTCCTCCTCCCCCGAATGCGCCATGTCCCTGCTCCTCCTCCTCTCAGCACTTCCCGCCCACTGCCTAACAGCTGTTTGGCACCGCTTAGGACTTTCTGGGAAGGCGGGGGAGGAGTGGAGACGTGGCTCGCCCGGGGAGGGAGGTGGTGAAGAGGCAGGGCAGGGGCAGGGACTTGGGGGAAGGGGATGGAATTGGGGCAGGGGCCGACCACCCATGGGGCAGAGGGGAAGTCTGTGCCTATGGTCTGTGATGCATTTTTCATGGCTGCAGATTTGGTAGGGCCCTAGACATAAGGAGAATGGAGGCGAACGGCTCAGTACTCATGGTGACCCCAGGGTTTGAGAAATACCCGGTACCGAGGCCCCAGTATGAAGGACTCTGATGGTTTCAGATACCACCAGAACCTTAGAAAATCTGAATTCCTGTGGTGTCATGGTCATTGGTACTGTCACGGCTTGCCGGTACTGAGGCAATTGGTGACATTGACTGAGATGAGCAGTCTGACAAGATCTGTTTAGTTGTCGCTGGTAACAAAGGTTTCTGTATCAGTGCTGACTTCACAGAGGCAATACAGGCAATGCTTCTGTCTCTGATAGGCAGTACAACTGCCTCAGCCCCTGTGCCCAGATGGTCCGTAGACTTACTCCACTGTTCACACGGGCTGACATGCGCAACTTTTGGATACTGTGTTTAGGAGCTGTCACTGTCAACATGACCAAATGTGCCGGGGATCAGCTCTGGCTAGTTCAGGACTCACCATGAAGGTGAGGGCTTTCTTTCTGGAGGTTTTATGGGGAATCTGAAGGTTTCTTTCTCGGTTCACTCCCTTCAGAGGCAGAAGGGTGTGCTGATGGCTCTCATCGCTCAGGAGACTCGGGACCCAGGTCAGCTGCAGATTACAGAGCTTCCTCCATGAGGAGTATGTTTAGCTTTAGTTCCCAGTTTTTCCAGAATCTGGGTTTTCAACTGCTGATAAAAAGTACACTTTTGGGGAATGTGGGCCTCCCTGATGCAACGGACCCTGCGGGAATGACCCCCTTACAGGAGAGGCACCTCTTAAACCCAGGGGATGTGGGCATGCCCCTTGCTGAGAGCAGTGCCCACTGGGGGGAAAAGAAAAAGCAATGGAACTCTATTACCTAAAGAAGAAAATGTGAACAAAAACACTAAGAATGACTAGGATAAAGGATTTCTAAAGTATCTGTGAACTGACTGCAAATCACTCCATCTCTAGCTGGAGGCAGCTGAGAAGGAACTGAGGGTGATTCGCCCACGCAGTACTAATCAGCCTCAAGAAAGAGCGGGGTGGGAGGAGGCATGTTCCAGCCAAACGGACACTGTTACCAAAGATCTCTGATCAGAAGCGCAGAAGACGCATGCAAACCTACAGTGGACCATCCAGAGGGACACTACTCGAAGAAGAATCTGCAGTTGGCTCAACATTTCTGCAATGAGCCTAGTTGTCGGGCAACAGGGCATGGCTACTGCAAGTTTCAGTAGAAGTCCTTTCTGCCATACTGTATTGTATGCAGAACTAAACTGAATCCCACACATATAAACCCAATCACCTTTTCACCGTCTTTGACTCATTCCTCCAAGTCTCTCTCTCTTCCTGCCTCCACTTCTCTCTCTGAAGAGGTTCTCTAAGATTTCGTCCAAGATAAATTTGATAAAATACAATGTGAACGTCCATCTCCCTTCTGCTGGTCTGCCCTTCCCTCATCCCCTTCAACAACTCTCCTGCTCTTTTTCCTCTGCCACAGACACAGAAGTTTCTAATCTGCTCTCCTGCACTAATCCTTCCACCTGCTCCAGTGACTCCATCCTAACCACTGTTCTGAGGCAGTGTGGCCTAGCAGACAGACCACTGAACTGTGACTCAGAAGACCTGTGTTCTATTCCTGGCTCTGCCACTGACCTGCTGGATGACTTCCCTGTGCCCTCAGTTTCCCAATCTGTAAAATGGTGATAATGCTACCAAACTCCTTTGTAAAGAGCTTTGTGATGTACTGGTGAAAAGCATTATATAAGAACTAGGTATTATCTCCCTCATGCTCACACTCATTCTTTCCTTTATTCTTCTCTAATTGTTTTCCCTCACAATATGAAGATGCTTTAGTTTCTCCCATCTTAAAAGGCCCATCATTTGGAGTCCATTTGCCTCTTCAACTACAAATCCATCTCTTTCACCCCTGAGCTCATTGAATATGCTGTTTACAATCACCCTCTCAAGTTCTCTCCTCCAATTTCAACCTACACCCTCTCCAATCTGGCTCCCACCTCTTGCACTTCACTGAAACTGCTCTCAACAAAGTCTCTGATGACTTCTTCCTGGCTAAAGCTCAGAACCAGTTCTTCATCCTCCTTGATCCGTCAAACATCTTATACACTGTCAACTATGGTCTTCTTGACATCTTGACCTCCCTTGGCTTCCATAACTCTGAACATTCCTGGTTCTATTTTTCTATAGCATGCCCTTTGGAACACAGACACCGTTCCTTTCCCCAGGTGTGCTCAACCTCCCTCACCCCCAGGCCCTGCCCCCACTGCATCCCTGGAACCTAGCGACCCCCTCTCCTCCATTTTCATTCATTCTTATAGGGAAATTGGATTTGCTTAACATCATTTTGCTTAAAAGTAGCATTTTTCAGGAACATAACTACAATGTTAAGCGAGGAATTACTGTAATTTATTTCAAAATACCTGTCACCAAGTAGGTCTAACAATACAGACAAAAGATTCAGGAAATGTTTTTTGAAAAATAGATTCCTTACTAGGCATATTAATACAGAACTTTGAGTAGTAATTCATTTAAACTACAATATAGAAATATTTCCTGCACCCCTCAGAAGCAGTGCAAAGGCTTGGAGGAGTCAGGAGTAACTGAAGAGCTGAGCTAGAGGGAAGCAATTGCTGGGAAGAAGCCTAGGAGTGAAACGGCAAGGTGCTGGTGGGTGTGGACACTGTGAGAAACGCAACCTCTTCTCCTCTCTCTGAGTTCCCTCTCTGTTCCCAATCAGGAGGGGCTGCCCCTGCTCTGGCACAACAGCAGTCTCTGGTGGGCGAAAAGCGTAACTGCAACGCCTCTCCAGCAGAATGTATTTTCTGCGGAAAAGAAAATTCTGCAGGGGACAAGAATTCTGTGCATGCACAATGGTGCAGAATTCCCCCAGGAGTACTACTTGTCTTCACTTTCAAGACCCTGCATGGTGTATACCTTCCCTATCATTGCTCATTCATTATTGATATGTCAGCTCCTGCACCCAATCGGTTTAGGATGCCAGCCTCCATTGCCCACTTGTTACATTTTCCTACAAGAACATTCATGCCTTCTCCAATGCCAGCTTAAGGAGCTGTTCATAAACATCCACAAAAATGCCTGATTTAAACAAACTTTCCTTTGCTGTGAAGCCTACAAAATAACTTGATAACAGTTCAACTGAAACCACTGTGTATCATGCTAATAATAATGTCTCACTGTTTCCTTGTACTTCCTCATCTGTCTCTATACATCTTTATCTGTTGTCTTAGACTTAGACTCCAAGCTCGTTGCGGAAGGGACTGTCTTTTTGTTTGATCTTTGTACAGTGCCTAACACAATGGGATCCTCATCCTTGACTAGAGCTCCTAGGTGCTATGAAAATATAAATGAATATTAAGGTTGTGTGTTAATCATGGGTATTTTTAGTAAACGTCATGGATAGGTCACGGGTAATAAACAAAAATTCACAGCCCTGTGACCTGTCCATGATTTGTACTATAAATACCCCTGACTATATTAGGTGCTCTGGGGACCTCCAGGGCTGCTGCTGCTTTGGGGGAAGGGAGCTGCCCAGGGCCCCACAGCTGCTCCTCCAGGGAGGAGTGCTGCCGAGAGCCCCGCAGCTGCTCCGACATCCCCTGGATCAAGCAGCGGCAGGTGCAGGGAGCCCTGGGGCTGCCCCATCTGGGCAGCCCAGGGTTAAGCCGCGCCACTACTGCAGGAATCACAGAGGTCCCAGAAAGTCTTGGAATCCATGACTTCCGTGACAGACTTGCAGCCTTAATAATAAGGTCCACCACAAATACATTAAGCTGTCTGAGTGTTTTAAAACCTGTGGGTTAGATCCTCTGGAAGGATAAGAGTGGGAAGGTTAGGGCAGATCAATGGATGTATTAAGTAGGGAAAAGAAATTAATGAACAAGTTCTTTTCCTGTTCCCCTCACAGTAGTTTAATCAGTTCAAATTAGTTTAGAAATGGATTTCTGTTGTGCCCTAGTGCTTTGCTAACAGTAGGATGAGTAAGATGAGTAGCATGACAAACACTCCCAGAAAAGACTGCTACTTTCAAATTTCGAAGAACGAATACATTTATTTGGCTTACCCTTTCCAGAACCAAGATATCTTCTAGCAATTAAAGGCTATGTGAGCAGGTTAATCCTAAATATAGATCTCAAAGTTTTGTCCACTAAGATTAACTGTGCCAAGAGAGCCTGGCTCTGAGGCAGGAGACAGCCAATAGAAGACCCTTCTGTTTTACTGTCCATCTTGGACAAATGGAAAAGATCCTCTTTCCAAGTTCCCTTGCTATAGACCTAAGTGGTTACTGAAATGGGTTCTGTACTTCCAGCACATGAGAAACTGGGAAATTTTCTTAGCTGGGAAGTTGTGAGCCATTAGAGTATCAATAATAGTCTCACACATCCCTCAATCACACCCTCAAATGTCATTTCCTGAACACCCCTTAAGAGATGCCAGCATCATTAGAAGAAAGGCTGTCAGAGGTGCCTTTCTTCAAAGGCAATGGTGTTATGTCATCACAGCAGTACTGTGAAGGAAACATTGCTTTTATTCCCAGTCCACAGAAAGCTGATCCTTTAACTTAATTTAGCAGAGGTTGTCTGGAAAATAGTGGAGGTTTTACTTACACAACTCTAGGGTGAAATGGGGGAAGGGTACAGAAGAAAACTAGTGCCTGGTCGGAGGATGGGAGGGAAGGAATAAGACTTGGCACCACCCTGCTGATTATAAGCTGAATATTGGTCTATTAGAGAAACAGCTTCATAAACGCAAAGAAACATATGTTCCCTGGAGAGGATGGCAGAAGAGCAGGGGTTTGTTTTAGGTCTTGCAGCACAATTCTACTCCACTGAGAGGGAGGAGGATCTCCTTGTGATGAGATGAAGTTTAAAAAAATTAGAACAAGGACTCTGACGAGAACTTGCTGTTTGGTCACTAGCCATAATTTTAAACAATAGTGAAACTGAGAAGAAAGAGGTTATATGGGGAAGAGATAAATGCCAACTGTTCTGCCAGAGGCAGAACTTTCTTGAGGATTCTGGATATAGGCACGCCTCTCCCCAATAGGTACCCTGACTGAGAGTTCTGGACTGTCCCCAGTTATCATGCAGCATAAAGAACGACATATAGCAGACTAGCAGCGATATTTTGAAAAACAATGGTCCTTATATACATTTTTTTGTATGTGTTCTTCTAGTACAAATATTTCTCTCTAGGTTTTCACTAATGGCATACCAACGAGACATTCAAGCAGCTTTGAACAACTGTGATGTATAGTGATCCAGTGATCTAAATAATCAATTTTACTGGTTTACAAACAGGGACCATCCAAAGCAAACTGTTTCCTTCAACGTGTGTTTCAGTTTTCATAGAATCTAAACCACTCCACTGTAAAGTACTCTACAATTTCACGTACCTTTAACAGAAAGCCCCAGATTTTGACACATATTGCTCTGCCAATGCTGTTCCTTCTGAACTCTTATTTTATTATCTACTACATGCTTTTCTTGGATAGTTGTTTTTCATGACTGGGTTTACAGAATATAACACTAGTAAAAAGAATACTTACCAAGAATGCAATTAGTGTAATCTCAGCATGATAAATTACTAAAATTATTCAAAACAATATCATAGTCTAGGAGGAAAAAAACACAACCTAGAATTATTTTAACACCACTTGATGATAAAGTTACATTATTAAAATAAAGCTGGTTAAGGTTATAATAATATTCAAAGGGCAAGCAGTTCTTTAAAAGCCACAGTAATTCAATAGGTGTATTTGTATTTAAATTTCTAACACCACATCAATTGTTCCCCCTCCTTGGATGTTGTAGCCTAGGAGCACCTCTGTTTACAAGAATAGGATATTAAGATTCCTTGTAATATGAATGTCTGTAGATAAATTGGCATATCAGAATAATGCTTATAACTATTTTATTACAAAAGGCATAATTTTGAGTAACTAAAAGATCTCAGTTAAGGTAGAACAAATATTTAAGGTAATCCTAGTAGAACAAACACATACATTTACACATCTATACAACAAGCATAAACACACTTGTAAAATCATAAGATATGTAAGTGGTTCTGCATGTAAAAATTGTAAAGTGTAATGTCAAGGGCTATTAAAAACTGATGTTTGTTTGGCTGAGTTATTTTGCAAGGCACCAGTTTTCACCTGTTATTTGAAACAGGTCAATCTTTATATTACACATACTTTTTTAAAATATGAGAAGTGTAGCTGTTTTAATCAGAAATTGACAGTAAAAGAAGTGTTTGAATGTAGAGAAGTTGGAAAACAACTTAACTGGCAACACTGCTTAGTTACCACTGGAGGGGGATAGGGATGTTCGGAGGGATGGAGGATGTAGGGAAAAATCATACTTGCAGGTGTGACAGCCAGTTTTTCTAGATGCTAATGCAGAATCTACAGTAAACTATAATCACGTGATGCTATTCCAACCAATCAGAAATTAGAAAAAATATGAAAACTGAACATTTTACATTTTGTAGACACGCATCTATACTACTGTATTCAGAAATGAATTCAGCACATAAGTGCTGATTCCAGAATTATTGGTAAAATGAATAATTGTGTCCTCCCAGTCAGTATCTTCCATGAGAAAGGGCACGTCAGCTTATCCTCTACTTCTGAATAAATTCTCTCTCTAATGACTCACTAGATTATGATAGAGCAAGTTCCACAATACGTATGACTGGAATATTGGAATAAAAGGGTACAGCTTGCTCAAGAAGAACAGGCAGGAGGAAAAAGAAGGAGGTGTTGCCTTGTACACTAAAAACGTATACACATGAACCGAGGTTGAGACGGAAATAGAAGATAGACTTCTTGAAAGTCTCTGGATAAGGAAAACAGGGGTGTAAAAAAAAAAAAAAAAAAAAAAAAAGGGTCACGTCATTGCAGGGGTCTACTACCAACCACCTAACCAGGAAGAGGTGGAAGAGGCTTTTTCAAATAGCTAACAAAATCAACTACCCAGATATTTGCTGGGAAAACAACATGGAAGGGCACAGGCTATCCAACAAGTTCTTTAAATGTATTGAAGACAATTTTTTATTTCAGAAGGTGGAGAAAGCTACTAAGGGAGAGGCTGTTCTAGATTTGATTTTGACAAATAGGGAGGAATTGGTTGAGAATTTGAAAGTCACAGGCAGAGTAGGTGAATGTGATCATGAAATGGTAGAGTTCATGATTCTAAGGAATGGCAATAGGGAAAACAGCACAATAAAGATAATGGATGTCAAGAAGGCAGACTTAAGTAAACTCAGCAAGTTGGTAGGTAAGATCCCACGGGAAGCCAGTCTACGGGGAAATAAAGTTCAAGAAAGTTGGCAGTTTCTCAAAGAGACATTCTTAAAGGGCACAAGAGCAAGCTATCCCAGTGTGTAGGAAAGATAGGAAGTATGCCAAGAGACCAGCCTGGCTTAACCAGGAAATCTTCAATGATCTGAAAATCAAAAAAGTGTCCTACAAAAAGTGGAAACTAGGTCAAATTAAAAAGGATGAATATGTATGTAGGGACAAAATTAGACAGGCCAAGACACAAAACGAAATTAAACTAGCTAGAGACATAAGGGGTAACAAGAAAACAATCTACATATACATTAGAAGCAAGAGGAAAATCCAGGACAGGGTAGGCCAATTACTCCATGAGGGGGGAAAAACAATAGCAGAAAATGTGGGAATAGTGGAAGTGTTAACTGACTTTTTTGGTTCAGTTGTCACTGGAAAGGTTAGTGGCGATTGGATGTGTAACACAGTGAATGCCAGTGAAAATGAGGTAGGATTAGAAGCTAAAATAGGGAAAGAATAAATTAAAAATTACTTAGACAAGTTATATGTCTTCAAGTCACCAGGGCCTGATGAAATAATTCCTAGAATACTCAAGGAGCTGACTGAGGACATATCTGAGCCATTAGCAATTATCTTTGAAAAGTCATGGAAGCAGAAAGATTCCAGAGGATTGGAAAAGGGCAAATATAGTGCCAATTTATAAAAAAGGGAAATAAGGCCAACCTGGGGAATTACAGACCAGTTTGCTTAACTTCAGTACCCAAAAAGATAATGGAACAAATAATTAAGCAATCACTTTGCAAACACCTAGAAGATAATAGGTGATAAGGAACAGCATGGATTTGTCAAGAACAAATTGCATCAAACCAACCTGATAGCATTCTTTGACAGAGTAACAAGCTTTGTGGATAGGGGAGAAACAGTAGATGTGGTATATCTTGATTTTAGTAAGGTTTTTGATACTGTCTCACATGACCTTCTCAGAAACAAATTAGGGAAATACAAACCCAGATGGCATTACTAGAAGGTGGGTGCATAACTGGTTGGAAAATCATTCCCAGAGAGCAGTGATCAGTGGTTCATAGTCAAGCTGGAAGGGCACTGAGTGGGGTCCCACAGGGATATGTTCTGGGTCCAGTTCAGTTCAATCTTCATCAATGTAGCATGTAGAATATATACTCTAATCAACCCCCCAGTATGGGTACAGACAGCAGTGCAGTGAGGCATGGGTTAGGCAAATAAAGACACACCTGAACCCTGTGGGTACATACCCTACATGGTTCTCTACTCAATCAAGCATTGCCTCCTTTGTCAACATTGCTATTTTTAGCAGCATATGTCCCACTGATTCCCTGCTGCTGGAGTCTTTCCCCATTACACAGAAAGGCTCCAGCAGCAGGGAAAAGCTCCAACAGCTCCCTGCCACCAGAGCCTTCTCCCACTACCTCCACCTGCCAGAGCCTTTCACTGACACGTGTAGCTATACATGGCAGTGTGGATACAGCCTGCTTTTCACTGCAGCACATAGCTGCACATATCACAGATAGCGCTCGAAGTGATGTGCAGTGTAAATGTAGCCTAAGTGGGACTAGGTAGTAGGGGGCTCAATGCAGTCCTATTTGCTCCAAAATGTATTTTTTCATAGTACTACAGAAACTTGTAAGAACTTTTCAACTAATCATTATGAATAGCAACTACATACATGAGGCATTACATAAGTAAACAGATTCTTCATGTAAGCTTATCAATAGTTTGACATCAAATGTATGAACAATGAGAAACACAATAAACCTCTATCACCATATTGCTGTCCCAAACAGTTTCATGAAAATCAGATCAGCAGATATGTCCCTCCTCAGAAAAAAGAAATTATACGGTATGACAAACGTTTTCTCCAAGTCAGGCAGGTCCACTTACACTATACGTGTGGAAGGTAAAGCAGCAGAAAAAAGACTAAAGAAAGGTATGTGAAGGAATTATTAGTTTAAAAATTACATAGGTTATTATAAAGGATAAATAATATAAACAGCTACCATTAAGTTGGGGACTTTTCTTGCCAAAGGTTTCATTAGCAAATGCATGGAAGATTAACTTAAATTTTTTGAAAAATGTGAGGTGCTGAAGATAAGCCAGCTTGCACATCTCATCTACCAAGGCCTATGACCTACACAAGTTATGTGAAATTCTTGCAGGAATTCCATGTGCCACATACGCTTCCCATGGAGAGTAACGATGGTTTTGTGACTAATGACACTGGACTGGAACTAGAAAATCTGGTTTCTAACCCAACTATGATACATTCTCCTGTGTAACCTTCAAGGAATCTCTGTAACTTATCTATAAAATGAGGATACTATTTTCCTACTAAGGGGTGTTGCAAAGATAAAAAATGTTGACAGCCAATCTTTAGTGAAAGGTTGCAAATAAAAACTTTTTCATGATGTGGTCATGTTTTCATAACGACCGTCTCATGACCATCCCAGCTTCTAAACATGAGCTCATACCACCACTGCTTATATGGAAAAATATAAAGAATAAGAAAAGTATTTTCTTATGTTATTGGCATCAGATGCAAAACACTTTTTTAAAAAGGGTTACTCACACTGTCCACTGCTGCTCTGAATTTAAATTTCTCCTTTGTCTGTCTTCTCTCAGCTGGACCCCTGCCCCGCCCCCAATCAAGAACCATAAGGCTAGTCAGCTTTATGAAGACCACTGGGAAGTGGTCCAAAAATTACATGTGGGAACCTCTGTTAGATGACTTTGCTGCATGGCTAGATTGGTAACTGCCAATTGGCTAACTTACTCTAGTGTCTGCACTGAGAGCCAAAGGAGGAGGAAAAAAATGTCAGACTACAGGTCTTCTGGCTTATCTCTTCCTACATGATTCCAGTCATTTGGATGGTTCATTGATACTGGAAGGTTGGTGATATATATAACTAGAGAACTCTTCTGTGTTGCTGTGGAAAGCCAGTGTCAGATGTGGTGAAAGGCAAGTTTGACTAGGCAATACTGAGAAATCTGGAAGGCATGCAGATTTGTTTTGCCAGATACTCAGGCACCCCTAAAAAGGAGATCATCTGGTTCTAATGACTGAAAATCTAATTTATTTAAAGTTCCCAACAGTTTCTAAGAAAAAATCATCACTCCCAAGCTTTCTGTTTTGGAGAACAGCAAACCTAATACTACTCTCCAAGTAGAGGCAGTAAACTGGAGTCAGAGTGTGGTGGTATAACTGTACACCAAAGAGAGACTGATCTAAAAACCCTACACCCTCAGTTGTTTCCATTGCTGTGAGATTGGCAACAGTTAGATGACCAATAGAATTAAAAATCAGCATAATAACTAGTGCCCAGTTAGTGGCCTGTGGTTAAATGAGCTGGTGATAGTGGATAGGTGGCCCATTAAAAAAACTCACTATAGTAGGAAGAAAGTCTGAGACATAAGCCCTTGTATCAGAGGCCTGATATAAGGCAGGATCTGCTCACAGAATCTGGCAAGAACAGGGCTGATAATGCAGAAATACATATTTCTAAGAAGTGTTAAGCACAGAGTACTCATGCAAACACATCCCGATATCAAGGATGCTAAACAAAAATTCCATAAAGATAACAGGAACACACTGACCCCTTCTAAAAGATAAGGTCAGGATGACAATATGTAATAGAGATGTTTTGATCAAACCAACATGTACAAGGTGATGGGTAATAACTAGCCACGTCAGGGGGCAGTAACTAACTATGTCAGAGGCAGTACTAACTTGTTTGTATCTGGCTATAAAGATGCATCTTAGAGGGAGTATCTTTGTCCATTCGAGGGGGCAATGGAAAGTCCCACCTTTCACTGAGCTGCATCCATTGTCACGGGCATACATGTATTAGTATCCTCATAGAGTCTGACATGTGCTACTACCATGCTTTGTCAACAATAAATCTGGCCTGGCGCCTTCATACCTTAACAAATCTTGTGGTCATTGGGCAGTTTGCTCAAGGTCTGCTGTGATGGCCGTTTGCGCAGAGCTGAGGCAGCACAGAGCGAGAACACTCATGCAGCCGAACATCTAATCACATCCACCACTATAACTGGCATGTTTGCTGTCAACCTCAGTAGAGAAGACAAGGAATGAGTGAGCATGGAGACTGAAGTACCCCCTCATTAGAGTTGATATCTCCAAGTCAGAGCTGGGGATTTACTGATGAGGCAGTACACACATTTCAATTGCACTTTCACTGTCCACGTTGTGATTATTCTGTTAATAAATATAGGACTCATTCCCCAGACTGTTAACTTGCCCAAAATTCTTAAGTCAGGGACAAAAACAAAACAAAACAAGGTGGTCATTCTTTAACTATTGTATAGATCAGATCTACACCTGAAAAGATAAGAGGGTTTTTTGTTCAAGACCGACAAGTAGCTAAAGCCTAAATGACCTGTAAAAACTGTTACACGGAAAATATTCCTCTGGTTATAAGACACTTTTCTTAATTATAATATTTCTCACTGTGAATGAGAAATTGAGGCTTCCTCACAGCACAATCAGCACTGTTAGAAAAAAACATACTTGTCAATGTGTAATCAAAATATGGTTTCCAGCCAGCCAGAGTCTAAAGTTGAGCTTCTGAGTTTTTAAATTACAGGCTTGCAAAGCGTATTATGTTGTCACACCAAATCTGCCTCCATTCCTCTGGAGATGTTAGATCAGTCACCCGTCTGTAATTCTACCTCTCTGACTGTGAAGGGCAGCAATAGATGACTTACAGTACCACCGCTTACGAGCTTTAATGCAATGTTCTGGCACTCCTCCAAAACTGTGGAATGAGTGGGAGACAGCTTCAAAGATTTCCTTACAGCTGGTGACATCAGAGATCACAAGGATCTCCATTAACCTTTTTTATAAGTGCTTATAGACATTGACAACTTTCACTTACAGTTATGGTCACAATTCATAAAGAACACGCTGGAAAACAGTTAAAGATACCAGAGGAACTTTAACTAAATTTTCTGATTTTTACAAAATGCAACATAACAATATGACCACATAAATGCATTTTGCATTAAATATACATCCTATATAAACACAAGATATTACATATTACACGTAAAAAGAGCAATAAAGAAGATATACACAACAGAAATGTCTGCCTTTCAAATCTAATAAGAACAGGGATTTAGATTCAATGGTCTATGTGTTCTGTGACAAGGTGAATTTAAAATTCTGTGACAAGATCACTTGTTTGTGTGGTATACCAGTATTGCATCCAGATAACCTACCAGAGAGAATTTCAAAAAATAAGGTATTAACTGAATTAAATATTAACATTCAGTGGAATAGTCATTTATTAGATTAAGTTCAACTTTTTACTACCCCTAAATCTTTATTCAAAAAAAAAAATCCTGCAGAATTTCATATTTAAAATGCACAACTGCATTATAGAAGTTGTTAGTGGAGAAGCTAGATCTTTTGACAGTTGGGAAAGGGGCATTTGTTACCTAGGTTTCTAGCCCTCAGAAGGGTAAGGAACAGCTTCCCAATAGGAGTTCCGGAGGCAAACAACGTAATTAAGAGATAGAGCTAGACAAACTTATACGTGAATTTGTATGACACACTGCTTGTGATGGTAGAGGGGCTCCCTTCTGGTTTATGTTCCTAAAAGCTCATACTTCATAGTTTCATATGGTCGCCAGCAGGAATCAGGAAGGGATTCCATCCCCCTTCCCCAGACATATTCTGGTTTTGTTTTTCATCTCCTTCCTCTGAAGCACCAGGGAGGCCATGGCTGGAAATGGGTTATTGGCCTGAAATGGAAGCACTCTCTTTCTCAGGTGCTTTGCTGGCTGGTTCTCGCTCACATGCTCAAGGTCTAACTGATCACCATAAGTGGGGTGGGAAAAAATTTTTCCCCAGGTAGACTGGCCATGACTTGGGGTTTCTTCGCCTTCATCTGCAGCACCTGGGTGTGGTCACTTGACAAGATGGAACTCAGTGGTGAGCTGAAGCAAAAGAAGGAAGCTTACAAAAAATGGAAGCTTGGACAGATGACTGGGGAGGCATATAAGATTATTGCTCGGGCCTGCAGGGATAGAATCAGAAAGGTCAAAGGGCAATTTGAGTTGAAACTAGCAAGGGATGTGAAGGATAATAGGAAGGGGTTTTACAAGTATGTAAGCAACAAGAAGAGGACTAGGGATGGTGTAGGTCCCTTACTCAATGAGGCAGGTATCCTAGTGGTGGAAGATATGGAAAAGGCTGAAGTACTCAATTCCTTCTTCACTTCAGTCTTTACGGGCAGGATCAACTCCCAGACTACTACACTGGGGAACGCAGAGAGGAGAGGAGGAGAGCAGCCCACTGTGATAGAGGGTCAGGTTAGGGACTACTTAAAGACGTTAGACGTGCACAAGTCTATGGGACCGGACGAACTGCATCCGAGGGTGCTGAGGGAGTTAGCTGATGTGATTGCAGAGCCGTTGACCATTATCTTTGAAAATTCATGGCGAACAGGAGAGGTCCCAGAGGACTGGAAGAAAGCAAATATAGTACCTATCTTTAAGAAAGGGAAAAAGGAAGATCCAGGGAACTACAGACCAATCAGTCTCACCTCAATCCCTGGAAAAATCATGGAGCAGGTGCTGAAGGAATCCATCCTGAAACACTTAGAGGAAAACAAGGTGATCAGAAGCAGTCAGCATGGATTCACCAAGGGTAAATCATGCCTGACCAACCTGATTGCTTTCTATGATGAGATGACTGGACTTGTGGATGGGGGCAAAGCTGTTGATGTTGTATACCTTGACTTTAGTAAGGCTTTTGACACGGTTTCCCACAGCATTCTCATCAGCAAACTAAGGAAGTATGGGTTGGAGGAATGGACTGTGAAGTGGATAGAAAACTGGTTGAATCAACGGGCTCAGCGGGTAGGTATCAATGGCACACTCTCTAGTTGGCAACCAGTAACAAGTGGTGTGCCCCAGGGGTCTGTCTTAGGGCCCGTTCTATTCAATGTCTTCATTAATGATCTTGATGATGGGATAGCTTGCACATTAAGTAAATTTGCAGATGACACCAAGTTGGGGGGAGTGGTGGACACGCTGGAGGGCAGGGATAGGATTCAGGGAGACTTAGACAAATTGGAGAAGTGGGCCACAAGAAACCTCATGAAGTTCAACAAGGACAAGTGCAAAGTCCTGCACTTAGGACAGAAAAACCCCATGCACTGCTACAGGCTGGGGACTGTTTGGCTAAGTAGCAGTGCTGAAGAAAAGGATCTTGGGGTTACGGTAGATGGAAAGTTGAACATGAGCCTACAGTGTGCTCTTGTAGCCAAAAAGGCTAATAGCATACTGGGCTGTATTAGTAGGAGTGTTGCCAGCAGATCGAGGGATGTGATTATTCCCCTCTATTCGGCACTGGTGAGGCCGCATCTGGAATATTGTGTCCAGTTTTGGGCGCCACACTACAAAAAGGACGTGGAACAATTGGAGAGAGTCCAGCGGAGGGCAACAAAAATGATTAGAGGACTAGAGCACATGACTTATGAAGAGAGACTGAAGGAACTAAGCTTATTTAGCCTGCAGAAGAGAAGACTAAGGGGGGATTTGATAGCAACCTTCAACTACTTGAAGGGGTGCTCCAAGGAGGAGGGAGCTAGGCTGTTCTCAGTGGTGACGGAGGACAGAACAAGGAGCAATGGTTTGAAGTTGCAGTTGCGGAAGTCGAGGCTGGATATTAGAAAAAACTTTCTGACTAGGAGAGTGGTGAAGTATTGGAATGGGTTACCTAGGGAGGTGGTAGAATCTCCATCTTTAGAGCTATTTAAAGTCCGGCTAGACCGCACTCTGGCTGGGATTATTTAGGGAAAATGGTCCTGCCTTTAGCAGGGGGTTGGACTAGATGACCTCATGAGGTCCCTTCCAACCTTTTGATTCTATGATTCTAAGATCATCTGGTTATCTCTCACTTAAATCATATCCTTTCATTGTGGGGGCCACAGGCACAGGTATGGTATTGCTAACCCTGCATATCTAAAGCAGGGGTGTGGACACATGTATACGTGTGGACACAGCGTTATACCGATGTCCAGCACAGCATATCATATACTGTTGGGCACAGGCATGGGAAGCACAAGGGAGCACGAACACCATCCAGTACTAAGGTATGTGCCCCAGTGTAGACATAGCCTATAAGAGATGCATCTGTCACTACAGTCGTAGATAGGAACAGGGGAGTAAACGGGACTCCGAAACACATTTTTTGGGGTTCTTCTACTAACGTAGAGAGTCTAGAACCTCTTAAGAGATCAATACTAATTTGCCGAGACGGTATTTGTTGGAGATGTAAATATTTCTCAGCCAAGCCTGGAAACAATGAAGGTGCAACCTGGCATACAGTGTTACAAAGATACAGGCTGTCATATGACCCAGGAGCTGCAAATACAATCTGTTGTCTGTGGCCTCATTTGAACCTGAGAAATGAAATTTATCAATATGATAAACCTGTCCATGGATAAGTAAGCCCTAGATGTCACGGCTTCTATGATGGCTCCTATAAACTGTAGGTGTTGGACTGGCATCAAAGTGGACTTCCTGTTGAGTTTAAGTCCTATCATGTTGAACAGAGTTATGGCTTTTCTGACTACAGAGTGACCTTGGCTGTGAGAGGGAGCCCTGAGAAGCCAATCGTTGAAGTAGGGGAGACAACTATTCACCATTCACACAGCTGAACAGTTACCAGTGTCGGAACCGTCAGAAAGACTCTAGGGGTGGTAGAGAGTCCAAAGGGGAGCAGTCATTAGAAGTGCTTCTGACAGACTATGAAATGTAGAAACCGCTCATGAACTGGGTGCTTTGGGATATTAAAAAAACACATGAACCAGCCCTCTGGATCTGGAGATGGTATTATAGATGTCAGTGTCACCATCCTGAACTTTTGCGTTTTGATTAAAGTATTTAACATCTTGAGACCCAAGACTCGTCGCCCTCCACCCTCCTTCATGGGAACCAGAAAGTAATTGGAATAGCACCCCTTCCCTCTGTATTGGATAGATGCTGGTTCTATGGCTTCTATATGAAGAACAGAACTTCCTGTCTCAGCAGATGTTCAGAAAATGGGTCCCTGAAACAGGATGGGGAAGGAGACAAAATGAATGGAGTAGCCCAACTTTATGACTTTCAAACCCATTTGTCAAAAGTAACTTATTCCCAGGACCATCAAAAACAGGGGAGAGAGTCCTCAAAAGGCAGGAGAGAAAGGACAGGCGAACACTGCTGTGAGTCTGGCTGGAGGGAGTGTCCTCACACAAGACATTCAAAAAGATGCTTGGCTGAAGATGAAGTTTGTGAAGTTGCTGCAGTGGAAGTGAAAGGTCTCTTCTTTCTGGAACTTGGGTTTCCTCTTTAGAGGTTCTGGTAGCCTATGGTACATGGGGAACTGAACAGCTTGAGCCCTCTGTGCTTTGTGACCTGCTGAATTTCCTTTTGTTTGCCAGGGTGTAAATACTGAGAGATAAAAGTGTAAAACTTGAATCCTTCAGAGTCTAAGAACTCAAGAGAACTTGCTAAATACTTTGGATCTGTCATGGGGACATCTCTCGACTGTGTTCTGGACCTTTCCTGAGATTCCTGATGATCATAGCCAAGACACATCGCCCATAATTAAGGCTACAATTGTGTCACAGAAGTCACAGATTCTGTGACTTCCAAAGACCTTCATGACCTCAGCCTGCGGTGGCTAAGAGCTACAGGGTACCGCTGCCTACCACAGGGACAGGGAGTTGTAGGGTACCCCTGCCGCCTGAGGTGGGGTGGCTCCCAAGCTACCGTAGGCCACAGGAGGCAGCAGAGGGATACCTGCAGCTCCCTGGCCCTGGTGGACAATAGGGAGATCCCCGCAGCTCTCTGGGGCTGGGGGAATCCCTCTGACACCCACTGGGGCCAGAGTGCTGTGGGGATCCCCCTCCGATGGACAGCAAGGGGACCTCCGCAACTCCGAGCCATGGATGGAATGGGACCCTGGAGCTCCAAGCTAGCCCATGCAGCTGCCCAGCGGTGTCCATTTTGTCATGGATATTTTTAGTAAGAGTCAGGGACAGGTGATGGGCTTCTGTGATTTTTTCTTTATTGCCCGTGAACTGTCTATGACTTTTACTAAAAAATATCTGACAAAATCTTATCCTTACCCATAATAATCGCTGCTCACAGAGAGTAATGCTGTGTCAGCTGCATCCAGCGATGCTTGCAGCAAAATCCTTGTTAACAATTGCTCCTCGTTGCTCTCATTGTTCTTCAGGCAAATGATGAACTTCCCATAATTGGGTAGTTCTTTTTGCCATTAGGGCTTGATAACTGTTGATTTTAAAATTACAGTAATGCAGAAAAATAATTATTTGAAGCCAAAAAAGTCTAATAGTTTCTAGCCATCATGGGGGTAAATCTACAGGGTACAGCCTGTTTCATTTGCTGACTACAGCAATGACCAAGGAGGGTAGGTGTACATACAGGAACTCAATCTTAGCAGAAATGTATTACTTCTTACCCACTCTCTTGCAGGCAGGGTATGGAAACTGGAATTTGCCAAATTGCCTTTGCAGGTTCAAGTAGAGTCACATCTATAGGCAGGGTTATGCTCCCAGAGGCGGCAACATAAATAACGTCAATCAATTTGTGCTGAGTTGCACGAATCTCTTCCAAGAGGAATTTGAAGAGTTAATCGGCAATCCTTTTTATCAGATCCAGAACTTTGTTTAAAATTGTTTATTTATGAGGAGAGGGGAGAAAAATATATGCGGTATAGCTTCCTCATCAGGCCTTCTTTCTCTTGATCCTTGAAAGATTCCTCCTGAGAGGTTATGGATGTGAACAAGCTGGAGAAAGAGAAGGTTGATTTCTTTCACAGGTGTAGCTCAGAGCTCTAGGGAAGTGCTCTCTATAGGCAGCCCATAATCCCAGAATGACCAGTGGGGCAGGTCATAACGGTAAGAGTGGGAAGCCATGAATGCTTAGACCAGAAGTGTAGAGTGGACCCATGTATGTCTATGCCATGAAAAAGGTTTTGATAGAGGCAGCTCTGGACTGAGCAAGGCTTGAACACAGATCTAGGTCATAGAAGCACCTTCATCATAGTTGGGCAGAGGAGGGGAGATGATGGCGGAGCTGAGATAGGGAGTCTGCCCATTCGAGGGGGTACCCAAGAGCATGTCTCCGCTGGGAAATCACGTTACAGATTAGACGCAAGGTTCCACTATTGTCAGTCTTTCAGTATCCATCAGTAGAGGTGAGACTGGTTCCTTCAAAACAATCAAGTCTTTGCAAAATCTAAACTCCTCCAGTATCAGGGGAAGCTGAGCAGGAACCTAGCAAGGTTCAAGACTTGGAAGGTGGTGATAGGGCGACTGACCCTGACTTTGACAGTACCAGTCTGACAGGCTGCAGTATAGTTTTGGTATTGCTGGTAGTGCAGGAGCCATTGACGCTGAAGACAGTACCAGTCTAGTCAATGCAGAGTATTTATAATTTCTAGTATCCCAAACCTGCTTAGGTGGTACTGAGACTGGCTTAGGTACAAATGATGGTTACTGTGAGCCTCAGAGGTACATGGTGCTTTCACAGGACTTTTAGTCCAGGGAGACCTTGGACCCTCAGCTGTACTCTTTTTAGGATGTGACTTCTCAGCACTAACTTCTTTTTGAGGGGATCCAGAACTCATCTTTTTAGAATTCTTAGAATTGTCCCCCACAGACATATTGGGTGAGTAGGCTTATTAGGTGAGTGGGCTGCAGAGATGGTCAATGGGGCTCTCTGGTTCTCGAAAGGTCCCAATGTATGCGTGGAGGTACCTAGATCGAAAAGACAGAGGGAGTGCTCCATCATAAAGAAGTCTCAACTTTATCTCCCCGTTCCTTCTAGATCTACTCTTCAACCTAGAGTAAATCCTACACTTAGAACAGACATTGGTGTCCCCTAAAGAACAGAGACAGTGACCATCATTAAACTGGAACAGGCTCCCGACAAGTTGGACAACCCTTAAACCCCAAGGATCTAGGCATAGCCTGAAGGAGATAAAAATTAATTCCCTCAAATAAAAGTAGAAACCCTCCAGGAAAGGAAAAAGGGGAGATGAAAATCCCAAAAAAACTAACAAAAACAAAGGGAAGCTAAATAAAAACTACTAAAACTACAGAAAATCTAACTCTAAAGCAGACTAGTTAAAGAAGCAGGCAGCACAAGTCACTCTGTCTCAGGCTGAGGCAGCTGAGAAGGAATTGAGGGAGGTCTGTCAGACACTACCCTATATAACCAGAGTATGGGGAACAAGGATACCTAGGAAACTTGGGTGGACTCAACAGGTATTGCTATCAGAAGTCTCAGATCAAAAGTGCATGCACTCTGGAAGTGGAACACCTAGGAGGACAATACTCAAAAAGTATGGTCCTGAGCTTTCTTTTCATTCATTCCTATTACACTTCAGATAAGGTTCAGATCTCAGTGTTCACACTTTTCAACTGCTTGATGAGGAAGATGGCATGTTAGCAATTTCAGACAACAGTTGAACATGCCATGCACCAATTTTACATTTGCCACCAAAATCCAGGATACAGAAACACAAAGATTTCCACTGGTCATTTTTGCCTCAATGGCAGAGGAACTCAACTGTTTCAGCTACAAGGACAATTGACCAGACTGTTGGAGGTGGCTGGCTACAGTTTAAATACTCTTACGATGTGAACAGACTGACCCTATAGGGCAATTTTGCGCTGTTTGTGGAGGAAGGCAGCACCAGCTTGTCCAGTAAAGAATTTAAATGGCAGCATCAGCCAGCGTCTGCAAAAACTCTTTACCACAAATATAGTGTTTTGTTCTATTTAGTGAACATTACAATACCTGTAAGTAAATTAAAATAAAACCAGAATTCCCACATGTCCCCACACAATTCAATGGTCTCTCCTTTAATCAACATAAACGGACATAGATAAGAAGTAGTAGTTAACTAACAGATGAGAAGCACGGATCATGACTAAGGTTATGATTTGGTCAAGGATGTCACGGAAATCACAGAATCTGTGACTTCCGCAGACCTCTCTGACTTCAGCCCGCAGCAGCTGGGAGCTGCAGGCTACCCCCACCTCCCATGGTGACCGGGAGCTTTGTGGTACTCCTCCTGCCTTGTGTGGCCGTGGTCCCCGACAGCTCCCTGGCCGCCGCAGGTGCAGAGGTTTCCCACAGCTTCCCAGCCACCGTGGGTGTGGGGGTCCCCCACAGCTCCCCAGCCACGGTGGGCAGCAGGGGATTCCAGGCAGCTCCTCACCCGCCACTGGTGGGGGAATCCCCCACAGCTCTCCCACCACCACAGGCGGGGGTCCCCCTCAGCTCCCAGCCACAGGTAGGGGCCGCAGCTCCCAGCCACAGCAGGGAAGGGTATTGGACCCTCTTCCCTCCCCCTTTTTGTCATGGACATTTTTAGTAAAAGTCAGGGATAGGTCATGGCTTCTGTGGATTTTTGTACATTACCCATGACCCGTCAATGACTTTTACTAAAAATGTCCATAACAAAATCATAGCCTTAATCATGACCACCTGTTTTGAGATCATGCTGCATGAAAGGAATAGTTCACATCTAAGAACTACTGCAGCATTTAACAAACACACAGTACTTCTATCTCAGTGTGATGTAAGCATAAGAACCATTCTGTATTTTTACAGTGCCACTATAAATGTATCAGGCACTACCTTGGGGCTGATTACAGATAAATGTATATTTACACTGTTGCTCTGGAGCTCCATATCAGACTGAACAAACATGCACTCATGTTAATTTTCTAAAAACAAATAAGTGAACAAACCAATAAAAAGAATATTGCACTAGTTAATTATAATGGTTAAAATGAATTTTAAATATTCATTTTACCATGATGCTTTCACATAGTCATTTACAAGAACCTACAATTCCATGTATTTCAGCCTTGCAAAATGCTACTTGCAATCTTACCATAGGCAAATAGTTTAACAGACAGAAGTTAATAAGGGATAAAGAAATATTTTTATCTATCATCATAAAAGGTGTGCTAGTCATTTTTCATGAAAACTACAATACCCCAATCACAGTTTTGCAAGGGTCATGTATTTGTACTTCACCTCTTACCACCAATAGGTTTTAGAACATAACATGAGAAAAAACAAACAAGCACCTGTCAGACACATACGGTGCTTAAATTTCTTTTCCAAAATAAATACAATTCTGACATAAAGGGGTTTCTATTTCCTTTTCCAAGGCAGTTGTGGAGGAATTTGATAATGCTTGGGACTGCATGTCAGTAATGCATTGAGATTTCATATTCTAGTCCTTGGAGAATCTTCAATTTAGTTTTCAATTGTTTAGCCCACATAGGTACAAACATAGCAATCCTGAGCTTCAGGGTACTATTATCTAGGAAAGGAAAGAGTTGCAATAAGATTGTAATTGGAATTTGGGGGAAGGGGGAAGTTGTATAATAAATTTCAATCCAATCCAACAAAATAAGATTAGAGATTCTTGGAGGGTTAGAGGAAAAAGAAAGGTCTTATAAACTGGATTATACCAATAATAGTAGGGCTGTCAAGTGATCAAACAAAAAATTAAGCACACGACCAAAAAAAAATGTAATTGTGCAATCAATTGCGCTGTTAAACAATAGAATACCATATATTTTAAATATTTTTGGATGCTTACTACATTTTCAAATACATTACTTTCAATTAAAACACAGAATACAAAGTATAGACTGCTCACTTTATATTGTTTTTTATTACAAATATCTGCATCGTAAAAAACAAAACAAAAAATCCCAAAGCACCTCACATCAGTACTGAAGTGCAATCTCTATCGTGAAAGTGTAACTCACAAATTTAGATTTTTTTTTGGTACATAACTGCATTCTAAAATAAAACAATGTAGATGCTAAAGTTTTACAAGTCCACTCAGTCCTGCTTCTTGGTCAGCCAATCAGACACACAAGATTGGTTAAAATTTGCAGGAGATAATGCTGCCTGATTCTTGTTTACAACGTCACCTGAAAGTGAGAACAGGCGTTCACATGGCACTGTTATATCTGGCGTTGCAAGATATGTATGTGGCAGATGTGCTAAAGATTCATGTGTCTCTTCATGCCTCAACCACCATTCCAGAGGACATGCTTCCATGATGATGGGCTCTGCTTGATAACAATCCAAAGCAGTAGAGATTGATGCATGTTCATTTTCATCATCTGAGTCAGACGCCACCAGCAGAAGTTCGATTTTCTTTTTTTGGTCATTTAGGTACTGTAGTTTCCGCATCAGAATGTTGCTCTTTTAAGACTTCTGAAAGCATGCTCCACACCTCATCCTTCAGATTTTGGAAGGCACTTCAGATTCTTAAACCTTGGGTTGAGTGCTGCAGCTATTTTAGAAATCCCACATTGATACCTTCTTTGCGTTTTGTCAAATCTGTAGTGAAAATGTTCTTAAAATGAACATATGCTGGGTCATCATCCGAGATTGCTATAACATGAAATATATGCAGAATGCGGGTAAAACAGAGCAGGAGACATACAGTTCTCCCCCTAAGGAGTACAGTCACAAATTTAATGGACGTATTTTTTTTAATGAGTATCATCAGCATGGAAGCATGTCCTCTGGAATAGTGGCGGAAGCATGGAAGGGGTATATGAATGTTTAGCATATCTGGCATGTAAATACCTTGAAACACCGGATACAAAAGTGCCATGTAAATGCCTGTTTTCAGCTTCAGGTGATACCGTATATAAGAAGCAGGCAGCAGTATCTCCCATCAATATAAACAAACTTGTTTGTCTTAGCGACTGGCAGAATAAGTAGTAAGACTGAGTGGACTTGTAGGCTCTAAGGTTTTACACTGTTTTGTTTTTGAATGCCATTATGTACACCAAAAAAAAATCTGCATTTGTAAGTTGCACTTTCACAATAAACAGACTTCAGTACTTGTATGAAGTGAATTGAAAAATATTTCTTTTATCATTTTTACAGTTCATATATTTGTAATAAAAAATACAAAGTGAGAACTGTGCACTTTGTATTCTGTGTTGTAATTGAAATCAATATTAAAATGTAGAAAAACATCCAAAAATACTGAAATTTACTAAATTGGTATTCTATTCTTAGAAGCGCAATTAATCACAATTTTTTAAACTGATTAATTTTTTTTTAGTTAATCGCATGAGTTAACTGCGATTAATTGACAGCCCTATATAATACATATGCTTTTGTTAACCTGGCACCATTTTGACTGCATGGCTGCTATGATAAGTAGCTCATATAATGACACATGGGGTAAATTCTGCCATCTTGAAATGAGTGAACAGTCAACTGTCGTCTTTAAGTTTAGAGGAAAGTAATGTATCCCAAAGAGCAAAATTTTTGCTGTCCATCTGAATTTGAATAAATTTCCCACTGCCACATTAGCAGTTTAAGAACAAATAATGTTCGACAGTAAGGCTAAACATCAAGTTTAGCATTCGTGTAGCGTATGTATCAAACCAATTCTACTAGTTATATTTACAACCCATACAGGTAGGAGTCTGATAAAAACATGGCCTTTTGTCTAACAGGTGTTATTTTAAAAAACATCTGTCTGATGCCTAGGGCTGAAAGACACTGGCATACTAATGAAAAAATGCAAAACATTCCAGTTGAACAAAATTAATCCAGTCAACAGCAGATTAAAAGAATCAATAACGTAAAAATAACCAGTGCAGATATCTGGTTTGTTTTGATTTTCAAATAGCTAATTTACAAATCCCACCAACTTACTTAAAACTATTCAAAGCATAAAATGACTTGTCATGTTTTACAATGCTATTTCATATGGCACGTGAACAGCTCACATTAAACTGCTTTATGTTAAAAAATTTAATTGAACTAAGTGTTAGCATTACAAAGCTGCATCTAGGAAAACTGATTCATTACTACTATACTTGGCAATTTATCTTCTGATAAAGCAGCAGAGAATCCTGTGGCACCTTATAGACTAACAGATGTTTTGGAGCATGAGCTTTTGTGGGTGAATACTCACTTCGTCAGATGCATATAGTGGAAATTTAGTGGAAAATTTCCACTATATGCATTTGACGAAGTGGGTATTCACCCACGAAAGCTCATGCTCCAAAACGTCTGTTAGTCTAAGGCGCCACAGGATTCTCTGCTGCTTTTACAGATCCAGACTAACACAGCTACCCCTCTGATACTATCTTCTGATAATACATTTCCCTCTCCTCTCTAATATTAATGCATTCCTAGTAAAAGGCCTATGTGATTACTGTAATTTAAACCATTGAGTGGTAATACAGACTTTCATAACAGTTAAAACCCTTACATATCCATGCATTTGTGCTCTTTTATTAATCTTGATTCACACATGCTGCCTCATGAATATTACTTTGTTAATAATACAAAGGAACAGACAACACTCCTGTGAAAACTGACATTCTTTATAACTCTGTTTCAACCTATTTTGCCAGATCAAGTCGATATCTAAGCCCTCATTCACAGTAGAAACATTATAAGACAAGCTATGGTACTGCAACACAATTTATTGATTAATCTAACTTTAAATTTTGTTTTGTATTTGAATTAGCTTTGAACATGAGCTTGACTGATAATAAAAACAAAATAAAGCTGCACCTACAGGAACTCATTTGATTATTCTCGGTGGCTCCTGGAGATGACATGGCAGTGAAAAATTAGCAAGTAAACAGAAGCACAGTGCTGGTCAAGTGAAATATCCAGTTATGAAGCAGCTCCACTGCTGTGCATCTTCAATGATGTAGAACAAAGCGATGTTAGAAGCCTGTTTTTTCAAAGGAATAATACCGAGCCTTCCAATTTTCAGTTAGGTCACTCATACATAGATATACATATACAGACACTTCAACTCACTGCCTTTCCAAAACCTTAATGCAAGCTGTCAGGAGCCGTGCTGTACTAGGATGCGGGCATGTATTTGGGAACATACCACATGCTGTTAAAGAAAGGGGTGGTAAGAACAGTGTGACACTACAGATTTTTTCAGTCCAGTAATACGTAATTTACACTATGCATTTCTTTGATAGAGATACTCACATTTTGAAGTAAGACAGTGCTTAAAAGGATTCCTGGTATGTTTTGTATCAAACATTTATGTAGCTCTCCCCTCCAAATTTTTGCTTACTGTGTCAGCTCAAAAATTCTACCCACCAGATTCTATACAATAGTCTTACTTCAGATCTAAAATATTAAAAAAATACATTAATATGATTTTTGAACAAATGAGAATGAGACTTCTGCAATAAACAATGTATTTATGCATTACAAACCCAAGTTACCATTACATTGCATGTGTACTAAATATAAAGCTAATGTTATCCTCATTCTTAAGTATACATACAACAAATTTACAATAAAATGAACCTTCCCCCACACCCTCCCCTCCCTCAAAAAACGTTGCATCTGTGCAGCCTAGAGTTTTCAGGATTTTTTTTTTTTTAACTCATATCCTTAAGATTTGTTTTAAAAAAGGTTGTTACTATAAACAAACATTTCTTTTAAGATAGTTTCATTCTTTATTTTGAATAAAGGCACACAATTACTTCCTCAGTTTAAGAGTCCCAGAGTTCTTAATGATGCCACAAACCAAAACAGCAATAACCATTTAAAAAGTCCCTAAATATACTGTAGGTTTAGGTAAAGAACTCTGATGTTTTCTAAAAACCTGTTACACTTAAATAAAGTCACAATTTAAAAAGAAAAGTATATTTTAAAAATAGTGTATATTTGTAAAAGCCTCTTGATGAATACTTGTGTAACTTCCTTTTTTGCCTATGAGTCTATATTTTTTTCAAAATCATTATTAAATGAAAAATCAAGCAAAAAATTAGAAGCTTATGAAAACCCTGGTTTTCTTTCATCGAGATGCTGAAGATAATATATACAATCATTTCTTAGGAAGACTCAAAAATACTGAGAGTAATCTTATAGGATATTCAGTTTGGACTTTAATATGTACAAGGGAGAAGTTAAGGATAAAGTTGCAGAATTAAGTGAAATTCCATTTTTGTCTGCATTTCAGCTATCCAAGTTTAACATTTTTAAAATATTACCTTTTTGAAATGTTATATTTTCTGTATTAATTCACATCATAAGGACAATTTTCCTGCCTGGAATTCAAAAACTGACTCATTTTCCCTGACAAACACTATTGATATTTTACCCATTAGTCCAAACAAAATGAATCCTGATAAGATTACAACACTGCAAGGCTGATGGGTGACACTGATGGCCAAATTCTGCCCAAAGTGACTTCTGTGCAATCCTCTGAAGTCAATGGGAGTTGCAAACGCATATCCAAAGACTATCTGACCCTTAGAAATGGAACTAGTAGTCTTGAATTTGCTGCAATGTGGGTACGCATGTGAACTTTGACAGAACAAGACTGGACTACATGTAGAATTAGTTGCAAATACAGGAAGATTACCCACTGAAAGCCTTTAACAGAAACAACAAAAATCCAACTGCTAGGAGAATACTTTAGTCCCAAAAACCACATTGCAACATATAACATAGCATGAAAAAGCAGAATAAAATATTTATTGCAAGAAAACAAAGTTCTCTAGCAAAATTTAAGTGAAGCAAAGCTTACAACTTGAATACAGGCCTGTTTTGAGTCCAAGATAGCTCAAGAAACCTATTCAAGATAAGGTCTCCAATGCCTGAGCTTTCCAATAATTTCCAAATGACAAACTGATTACTTGCATACAAATTTCATGTGGCAGCCACCACATAATACTGCTGATATAAAATCATATAGACAGAACACTGATGAAATAAAGCCGTATGTTTAGATAACATGTACACAAGCAGAAGCATCATAAATCACAAATATAAAATTATACTGAAGCCAGCTGGCACTATACCAAAGTATCTAAGAGTTTAAACTTGAATATGATAAGAAGGCTAGCAAAAAAATTACATTTCAGTAGTTTTTTTAAACTGAAATTTGCACAAGTATTAATCCCAAGAAAATCTGACAATTCAGTATGTCCATGCTTTCTATGAAATCTCCCACTGCATCCCTTTTCATCTATAAAATTTCATTTTTCCTCTAGAGACACAAACTCACATTTACAACTACCGAAATAAGATCTGTAAATGCTTTAAGACAAAGTAACTGCAAACGCAAAAAATATTTCTAAAGGGAGAAAACCTTTTAAACAAATTCAAAATGGAAATGCAGTGCAAGAAAACAAACACAGCATTCCAGTTTCTTCAATGTTGTCAGATGTAAAGGTTCTATTCATCATGTAAACGGACATATAATTTGGAAATTCTAGACATGCACCAATTAAATAACAAATCTTTGTCTAGTTGTTTTACAGATTCAAGGACTGTAAGGGACCTCAAGAGGTCATCGAGTCCAGTCCCCTGACTTCATGGCAGGACCAAATACTGTCTAGACCATCCCTGACAGACATTTATCTAACCTACTCTTA
>NC_133770.1:185885231-185906635 GCF_003597395.2 Chelonoidis abingdonii | reverse complement strand
CAGAGTAGAGCGGAAGAATGACTTCTTGTGTCTTGCTCACAACACACCTGTTAATGCATCCCAGAATCATGTTTGCTTTTTTTTGCAACAGCATCACACTGTTGACTCATTTAGCTTGTGGTCCACTATAACCCCTAGATCCCTTTCTGCCGTACTCCTTCCTAGACAGTCTCTTATTTTGTATGTATGACACTGATTTTTCCTCATTTTGACAGTCTCTGAATGGAAGTAAATTGTCCCTTCATTCTGTTGGCAAATTCTAGGAACAGCCTAGGAGAATGCCTGAGCAGCTTCATTCTGTTCAGATGGCATGAGAAGCACCTAGGGTATGAAGCCTAGTTTCTCTCTGAGTAGTGAGAGGCTTGGGAAAGGAGACAGGAAGGTGACTCATCTGATTAAGATAAAGTCAGGAACCTTGAGGGAGGTCTCAGTCATTTTGGCCTTGTGCAATACTGTGTAGTGAATAGACCTAAATAAACATTAGCCAAAAAAATACTGTTTTGGTCAACCTGAACCAAAAGTGAATTTCTGTTGAGTTCACCAACAGTTTCAGCTGAACCGAAAAATCAAAATGTTTAGCAAATACTGATTCTGAACAGTTTGATTCAACATTTCCAAAACAATTCAATTTTTTGGACTACATTCACAAAACAGCTAAAGGGGGAAGTGGTATTCACTCTCCTTATATCATTTAACTCCTGAAATCTGAGACCAAGGTTTTATACCCCCACTACCTAATGTGGAAAAGGGATGGATGTGAAGTTGGATCTCCCACGTTGCAGGAGTGTGCCCTGGACACTGGCTATGGGATAATCTGGCCTGGGTCTTATAAGCTCCTGCTGAAGCTGTTCCATTTTTTATAAATAAATTGTCACTGGAGTCAGGGACTTGAATTTGGGTCTCCTAAATCCTAGCTGAGTACTCTAGCCACCAGGCCTAATGACTATTCATTGTCATTCACAGGGGAAATTCATAATCACTAGGAGTGGCATATGTTCAGCACCTCTGAAAGTTATGCCTTTAATGGCTGAAGAAAACATTTTATAAATGTATGTGAAATTTCCAGGTGATACAATGACCAAATTTTTGCAACATTTGATCTTCATGAATCAGAACTGTTAAGAATTAGCCCATATAAAACAGCTAGACTTTTCCCTCTTATTTTCCTTCTTTTCTTGAGTGTTATTGACTTCACTTTGTGATGTGCACTCTTCTGTCACCCTTTTGTTTCTTACTTACAAGCAGAAGGGACAGATTATGATGTAAACAATGTGTCTTATTAAACATTGTATGCTACTATCTGAGAAGTTCCATTAGATCTACCAGTAATAGGATCCTGAGTTATGAAAGGATCACTGTAGTTGTTAAGTTCACCAGCATGCCTTACACCCACACACATCCTTGACAGCAGAGACATAGGGTTGAGAGACCAGAAGTTATATATTAATGAATGTAGGCACCTGGGTGCTTTGATGAAAGCTTTTAAAAGCAAACAAACACCATCTATTAATTATTTCCTACTGCCAGAGGAAATTCAATGAATATCAGGTTTCAGTGCAGCTGAATGATGCAAAAAGCCATTGGCAATGACTATAATGGATCTGTGCTTTCTAGAGCAATGATTATTTTCCCCACATTCCCGCAAGTCAATATCAGTAACAATGCCTCCGTGCTCAGAAATGGCTGCAAACATATTCCAGTCAAAATATAAAAATATATAGCTAACTTGAATAAACTGGTGTAAAAGATTTATTAACCTTAATGCTTGGAATCTTCTTGAGCCCTTTTAGGGACTAGCAGAGCTGCTGTGACAGAGGGTCTGGGGGGGTGGAAAGAGGTAAGCTAGAATGTGTTTTAGGGACAGTACATAGGAATCCCCAGAAATAAGGGGAAAAAGCCACTCTTCCAGCCAAATGAATATACACTATATACCAGTAAGAATAAAGATAAGGAAAAAGTCAGTGTTTCAGTTGGTTCAAATTTGACAAGGCAATTATGTAAGGTGATGAGTCACTCCTATGATAGAGTCCAGCCAATTCACAAGCCAGGAACTGATCTGGTAACTCTCAGGACAGGTATATAAGCACTACAGGAGGAACAGCAACTTAGTCTGCTCAATGTCATTCCAGGACTTGGAACTCTCTCCTGCCTGACACTGGCAACAGACTCCCCAAGCCTTAGCCAGCTCCAACTTTGCTCTTGCTCCCTCCCTGTTCTTAGTCATGCTCCAATTCTGCTCTGGACTCCTGATTCAGCTCTGACTCCTAGGCCCAACTGCCACAGCTCCAACCACTAGACACAATCACCCCATCACAGTTTCTGACAAATTATATGGTATTACTGTACACCTGCTTCATTTATTTGAAGGTAATACCTTAAATACGTTGGAAATGCTAGTGGATTCAATTGACTTTTCAATATTGAAAAAAAAGATCAAAACTTAGTTCAAGTCCCTTTGTTATGACATCTGGTAAACTACGGAAAATCTGTATAATAGATTAATGAACTGTTGCTAAGTACTTTGATGAAAAAATAAGGATTTATTTTTCTGATTAAACTCTATCTTGGCTATAAGAATGTTTACTGATTAGGATTTTCATGATGTTTATATTCTTCCTTATTTAATGAACTTAACAAAAGGGCATTTAGAAATAGGTTCCTGAGCATAAGCATGTAGAGATTCACTGCTTTCAAGTACTCACTTCTAGACAACCATGGCAGTTGCATAGAGCTCTGGAAGGGTGCAGTTTTAAAAATAGATTTGAGACAGCAGTGAGGATTGTTCTCTGTTGCTTCATGAACTAGATTCCTGTTCTTTTAGTCTTGCCAACAGGTAACTACTATTTTTTTCTTCTTAAACATGCAGTTACATGCACGCTGAATTCGTATTTCCTGTGCTTGGCTGCTTTGACCCTCTGAATACAGCCTACCTGAATTCCTAGAGGCACAAGTTTACTTTTTGTAAAAAACGATCAATTCTGTACAATTCATAGAGGCACTAACACAATGCTTCAAGAACTGCACTGTTTCTCCTTGAAAATGTGCAATATGGTCGTATTCCTTTCCTCTAATAAAATATCTAAGAAACCCTGATTTTCATGAATACCTTGACTTTTCTAGATTCCATCTGAATTTGTATTTACAATATTAATATTCCACTAACGTGTTTTATACAAGGATCAGAGGGGTAGCCGTGTTAGTCTGAATCTGTAAAAGCAGCAAAGAATCCTATGGCACCTTATAGACTAACAGACATCTTAGAGCATGAGCTTTCGTTGGTGAACACCCACTTTGTCAGATGTAGCCACTATGTGCATCCGACGAAGGGGTATTCACCCACAAAAGCTCATGCTCCAAAACGTCCATTAGTCTATAAGGTGCCACAGGATTCTTTGCTTGTTTTATACAAAAAGTGAAACACCTATCTGTGGGCCAGTACCCTTTCTAAATTAACAATGAGCAATAATGAAGATAAGGATATGAACAATTATGAAGAATATAGCTATATAAAGTTAAGGACCAGTCGAAACTTAAGTGTCTCTTCTCCTTTCCACGAGAACTCTTTGATTACTGTAATCAGAAACTATATACATGCACTGAAAAAAGTCAGTATATAAATGTATGCAAGATAATAAAAAGTTACAACATGCCAAGCTGGAATTAATTTATGTAACTTACAAACCAGACTCCTGCCAGTTCTGATCCAACCCACAAGAGGTTTTTTTTCTTGTGGGGGTGGGCAGAGATGACATTACATTGCATGACATCACACGATGCATTCTCTCTTCACATGGCATCATTATACAAGCAAGCAATAAATAATGTTATATAACTATGTCAGAATATGTTTAAATAATTTTTTTGGACAGACTATTTAAAATGGTGCATTGATTACCTTGGTGACCTTTTGGTGGCAAGTTAGTTCGAGTATCAGTAGAAAAATTAGGCACCAGTTTTAATACAAACTTTCAAGAAGCCATCAGCATTTACAATGAATTGTGTCGAGCATTTTCATCATCTCTTTTACTCGTTTATTTTCTGGGGAAAATTAAATCTTGTTTTTAAATATAAATGGTGTTCATTTATAGGTATCAGAAGCACACACAAAAACAAGAGCCACATGTTACTAAAAAGCATAAATACAGAGCTTAAAAACCTTTTAAGTTACTGTGTTCTTTTTCAACAATTATCTCCCCACTCTTGGAAACTCCATGAGCTTGTAATCTTTAGAAAACAGTATCAACTTGGGTAGGTATGCACTTTCACTCATACACAATATGCTCTAGACAGAGGTACAGCTCTCAAATGCTCCTCAATTCTCTGACTGCTAAAACAAAATCCTCAGATTTACTAGTGGTGCCCCTTATCAACTTCTGTCAGTTTTTGGTCTGTGTTTATCTAGCTTAAAAAAAAAATCAAAAAAAAAAATCATAATTTGACACCCTCCCACCCCACCCAATAAACAAAGAAACAAACTTTCTTGTACCTCACATAGTTACAATTGAGTTCTGACAATTGACAACCAGTTGGGATGTCCCTCTCTTTCTTCATAACCCACTACTGCAGATACATTTTGTCTTCTAGATTATTTTGGTCTGAAAATAGCAAACAATGTCAAAAAGCTTTTAAACCCCTGTAAATTGTGGCTATACTGCCCACTTAAAAAACACAACAACCACCAAAAAAAACCAATAAATACAGTGCACTCCTTTTATAAGAATCACATTTGTCCTAGATTATTTGATTCTTTTAAGTAGCTGATTCTTACAAGAGGAGCATAGGTTAGTAAAGGAATGATTTTGTTCCAGTGGTTTTGATCACTATATGCAGTAGATTCTTATCAGTGATTCTTATAAATGGAGCGTACTGTACAAAGTGTCTGTATGAAGGGCACAGTATGGAGAGATATTTTATACCTCTTTCCTTCACTGCCATGACCCAGAAAAAACCCTTAGAGGGCTGCCTCCAATTCCTGTACATTGAAGAGGACTATTAGTGCCCAGTCAACCAAATCAATTGTCAAGCACCTGGGGCCATCAATATAAAAGGGTGCAGTGATGCTGAAAGTCAATGGTAAGCACCCAAAGTAGTATCTCTAAAGCTTATCAGAGGTTTTAGTGCAAAAACAATGTACAAAGCTTGGTCCAAGGCCCTGTTAGGAATGCACAAGGGCACATTCAGCATTGTCTTCTCAGCATCGAGATCATCTCCAAAGGAGACCTGTCAATATAATAAAGCAGAGTCCTGGATATACCTATTGTGTGTATAATTTATTTTCTCCCAATGCCAAATGTGGTTTTGGGAAGAAGACAAGTAGGCTGATGGTTTGGTTCAGACGGGAACCATTTTGTGGATGAATTTTGGGTGAGGTCTTGGCACCACCTTGGTCCTATGGATTGCTGATTATGGAGGTTTGGCCAAAAGCACCTGAAGCTCACTCACTGATTCTTCTGGCTGAAGTGACCATGACTAGTGGCTTGTCAACACCGTTAGAACATGGCAAGCAGGGTGTGAATCTACAGCCACTAGCCTGCCATACACTAATTGGCTATGTGGACCCTACTAACATGCACTAAAAGTTCCACAGGACGCTTTGACATACTCGCACTATAGAACTTTTAGTGTGCAGCAGCATGTCCACATAGCCAGTTTGTGCACCGCAAGCTAGTGTGCTGTAGAGTCAGACCCTTGCTTGTCACGCACAAATTTTCTGTGTAGAAAAGCTCTAGGAAGTTTGTCTTCAGAGCGAAGTGGTGCAAGGAGCATTCTGAAAGAGGGGCTTGATGAATCTCAAAAAGGCTCTATTGAGGCCCAGGGCAGGAAGAGTCTTGTGGGTAAATATGTAGGAGCCCTTTAAAGAAACATCTATACCAAGCAGTGAGAAATGACTGGGCAGGACTACAAAGGCAGGTGACTAGATGAAATTGCTAGAGACATATATTTTAATATAGAACTGAGCAAAAAAACTGGCTTGTTTGAATTGCTGTAGTTTGTCCAGAATCTTTGATATCGAGGCTTGAACTAGACCATGGCCTTAGTGGGTTGCCCATATTGAAAGCCACTTACACTCTGAAGAGTGCATTCTTCTGTTAGATATTTTCCTGCTTTGTATCAGTATTTTCTAGAGCTGCAGGGAGCAGTTCTTGTTCATTGCACTTAGCCACCCTACAGTTACACTAAAAGGTGGAGTGACTTTGGATCTGGATAGAGTATCTGGTAGTAATGCTGAGATCACATCCAACCAGACTGGGAACTGGATAGAGGGCTAAACAGACCTCTGTAGTACATCCATCTGCCACAGTGATCTCTGCCACTACAAAGCCACCAGAATGACCACGGCTTTGTCTCTATTTATTTTGGAAATCATCCCGTGAAACACGGAAATTGGCGGGAAGGCATACAGCAAACTTTTGTTCCATTGTAGGAAGAAAGCATCTGGTAAACTCAGACCTCCTCTGGAACAAAAGTTCTGACATTTTTGGATTGTCCTCAGTGCCAAACAAGTCTACTGAGGGGGATTCACAGTGACGGAATGTGACTGCAAGGACCATTCGTGATTGGGGGTCATTGACTGTCTGCTCAGGAAATCTGCTAAATTGTTGCTTATTCCAGTGAAGTGAAGGGCCGTCGATGTCACCCCATTCTGATGGCACCAAATTCCATAATGGCTCCCAGGCAGAGGGGCAAGGAACAGACACCCCCTTTCTTATGTAGTGCATGACTGTCGTGTAGCCCAGGAACATCTATATTATCAAGTTTTGGAGAACAGATAGGAACAACATACTGGTAACCCTGATGGCTACAAGCTCTTGGATAAATGTGTAGCTTCACATAGCTTGAAGACCAGGTTCCTTGGATCTGAAGATAGTTCATGTGACCTCCACAACTTGTCCCTGACAAATCTATGATTACTGTCTTTGTCAGGAAGGGAAGTGAAATAAGGGAATTCCTTTATGCATGTCTGGGGGTTCTAACCACCAAATCAGTTCAGCAGTGATGTTACTTGGTACTAGAACCTTCTGTCTACTGTGTTTACCAGAGAATTGATTCTGAGCCAGAGCTGAAGGGGCCACAGTTAAACTCTAGCAAGTGACATCATGTACGTATATGTCAACACTTTAGGTCACGCTAGACTGTAAAGTATGTTCATACCATTATAGGTACCTCTGATGTAAACAGAAGTAAGAGTCCTTGTACCTGGAATCTGTTAGGGAGATGTTCTTTTTGATCTGGAGTCAATCCAGATTTCTTCTGAACTTCATCATCTGAAATGGGGTCAGTACATTTTTTTATAGTTCACTGAGAGGCCTAGTCAGGTAAATAGGAACATAGTGCTGTCCTAGCTCACTGACATCTCCATTGTGACCTGCCCCTGATCAGCCAGTCACTCAAGTAGAGGTAGATGTGAATGCTTTGTCTCCTCAGGTGCGCTACTATCCCTGTGTGGCATTTCTTGGAGACCTCAGTGCCAGTGAGAATCCAAATAGCAATAACTTGTACGGAAAGTGATTGGATCCCACCACAAATTGCAAATACTTCCCACGGGCTATGTGGACCACTATATGAAAATATGAATCCTGCAAGTCAAGAGCTACAAACCTGTCTTGAGCCTGAAGAGATGGAATAATGGAGACAAAGTGCTGCCATCCAAACCTGAAGTGGTGCACATATTTGTTTAGTCTCCTCTGGTCTAGGATAGGAAGAAGACCCCCTTTTTTCTTTGGGATAAGGAAGTACCATGAGTAGAAATCTCTTCACCTGTATTCTTGTGGAACCCTTTACAACTCTTAGATGAAACAATGAAGCCACTTCTTTTTGTAACAGGCTTTGTGTGAGAAGAGTTCCTGAACAGGGACAAGGAAGAGATAATGATAGGCGAATAAATCGAACGTCCATTTGTCCAAGGTGACATCAGCACACATCCAATGGAACAGGACAAGGTGGCTTCCAGTGGTAGCTGCTGGCTCCTGAAAGGCTCTGATGTGGCTCCCACCATTCCTGTCAAATCTGCTGTCTGGCTGATCGGGCAGTGTTTGTGACAGAGGTGGTGGATGAAGGATATCTCCTGTTCTCACTGTTGGTAATCTGGTTGTGTGCCCTGAGAGTAATGATGTACCTATTAGCTCTGCTGGGGCTGATATTTATATTTATATTCTTGTAGGAGGACAATGTATAGATCCCTAGGGATCTCACGATGGCCCCCCAAGTCCTTTATGGAATGGAGTGCTTCACCAGCCCTTGAGTTAAACAGCTCCAACTCCTCGAACGGGAGGTACATTGTGCCTCCCTTGGTTTCCTCAAAGTATCCCTTTATTTTGATGGGGTTTTCTTCCCAGACTTCCCTCTCATTAGACTCCAGTGGTATCTGCCTAAAGGAACACTTGCTAAGGAAGATGCCTGGGAGTCCTTGGAGGTTGATGTTGATGTCTCTTCCAAGTCTGAAATGATGCGCACTGATTTCTCGAGCAGGTGTAGTTTGATCTGCATGTCCCTTGCCCTGGGAGTTTTTGATGAGTAGGTTTACACATCTCAGAATTATCATGAAAATGACTTTCCCTAGACCGAAAAGGCATCAACTATGCCCCTTGACCAGGGGGATGAGCATGCTGCATGTGAGGCAAGCCTTAAACCTGGAAGGCAAGGGGGAAGAAGGTGGAAGGGAGTCTTACCTGTAGTCTCTTGCCCCTCCAACCCTTTTTTTTGAATGCCCAAATTAAAAAATTGGCACAAATAAGTCAGTGAAGAAAGATTTCTTAAAAAAAACAAACAAACAAACAAACAAACAAACCACTAGTGTGGAAGGTGAGTTTGAAGCTCAAGAAAAATAGCGGTCGAACATTTGCCAGGTAGCATCTCAATTCAATAAGAGGAAACTGAGAGAAGGCCATGGCCATTCCATCCTTTATGCCCTCACATAAGAGGGCGCAAGAAGATACAGAGCACATGCACAGTCCAACAGACACGTACCCAAAACAAATCCAATTTTTCACAGTAGGCACACATCCACCTACAATGGTATCAACACTGACACATATTCGAAGGAAAATGTTTCACCCCTGGTTATATTTTAGTTAGTTCAGGGTTTATTTTATTGCTGAAAAATATAATTTATAACAACATTTAAATACCACCACTTTCAAAATATAAAGTTTGTTTTACAAACTGATCGTCAAAGTAACTCTATTTTACAGACAGGAAAGCAAAAAGGTAAAATGATGTGTCCAGGGCTGCACAGTAAGTAATTGGAAAAAAAGCTTAGAACCTTCTGGAATTCAGTATTCTTTCCTCCATGGTATTCTGTTTTATAGGAACATGTTACAGTTGGTTTGAAAATAAGTTCTTACTCCTTGCCTGGAACAAACTATATACTCATGAAAATCATTACACAAAAGGATACAAAGTACAGTATCACTGGTACTGCTTGTATGCCTAAAAATAAAATGAGGGAATAATACATATACTGATATAGACAGCAAGATTACATAAAGTTTGCCAGAAGGCATTTACAGCTGTTGAAGACATAACAGCAGCTAATCTTGCCTGTTTTCAATAGCCTGAATGAGGGTTCACAGAAACCGGGATAGGACACTTTTTGCTATTTCAATTACCTAATCAAAATTAATCTAGCTGTACTAGCTATTCAAGTAAAAAACTGTTTTTCATTATCTACAGTAAACATTAAGAAAAATATTTAAGAATCATGCCTCTTTGTATCAAAATGAAAAAATATTCAAAGTGCATTTGTTGTGTCTGCATCTGCCTTTTCATTAGGTCCATATGGCAAACTAGTCTGAAGAGTAATGTAATAAATGCAAGTGTAAATATGAATGTCTCACAATTCAGTCAGTTAAATCATTTGCACTCTATGCACCTGAAAGCACCAGAGACCTCCACAGACCACACGGCCAAGCTATGCAAGCAGCTAACAGGCGTCTGTTGATGTTCACAAACTGACTCCAGAAGTCACTAAGGTATCAATACAAATAAGGAGGATTGTGTTTTTCAGCCTATGAAGGAAAACTTATCATAAAACTAACTGCACTGCCTTGGAACATAATCATCTTTGTGTTGTCTGACTATCTACTGAGTGAGTCTGTGCTTAAGGCTGTCAAACCAATGAAAAGAACTGCAGTACAAAGCTGCAGACAAAGGTGACTCTTTACATAATCTGTGTCACTTGTTGTCTGGTAATGTTAACTTGATTGTTTTTCTTTTTTTAGCATTATAATCATAATAAAATACATTAATGAACCAAACAGGCAAAGACAGTGTTCTGTAGAAATTTTCAGCCACATTTTAAATTGCACAAGTTAACATGCGTGAATCAAACTTCACTAATCTTTAAAATATACATGAGATGGAAAATATCAGCTCACACTTGTGTTTTACCTAGATCAAAAGGGTACAGCTAACTTTTAAACTGATCACACATTTCAAAATCTTAAGTAGCAAATTATAAATTTAAATGCAAGGTTTATTAAAACCATAAACACCAAAATCCTCTGCCAACGCACTATAGTGGCAAAACACTGTCATATTATGTAAAGTTCCCAACCCCTTTGTATTATGTTGGACTGACATATAGTACATTCTTGCTTTAAAACAAACCCAACTGGAGAGTAAGGGAGAAAAAATAAGCTGTCAAAAAAAAAAACCATATATTTTTCTCTCTGATATAGTGTAATACAGTGAAAATTATCAGACTTCTGCATAGCTGTTTCCAGATAGCGTCAAAAACCAATTCAAGTTGAAAAAGACATAGTAACTACCCTATGTATGACCTGATGTCTTTCACTTCTAGATAACCCTTCAGGAGAGAGAGAAACTAGGTATGGGATCTTTGAAATTTAGTATTTCTCTCACAATACCCATAGAAGAAAGTCCCATCTGAGTTTCTATAGCATTTACTATTATCCTAAAGATGTCAGCAGCAGAAACAGATAGTGACAGAGTAACAAAACACTGTGTTTGTGACATAAAATGAATGTCAGCCAATGCAAAATAAAATCCTTTTACCATTTTCACATTTAAAACAATAAATATTGAGAAAACTACAGCAATTCTAAGGCGTAGAACTAAAAAGAGAAGTTACCTTTGAAGCTTTCAAGTTCTTTCCTGTAGGAGAGAGAAAGCAGAATATAAAGTCTCAGATTAAAAATAGATATGTTTCATAAATTCAAACTGCAACTGGGATTATCTGTGAAGATTTGCAATGGTTTAAAATGCATGAAAAGGTGAACTGAAGGATTTAAGTATTGTGACATTTTTAGAAACTTGATTAATGGAAACTTCTAGCTGCATATACAGAGCTTGAAAAAATTGCTTTCCTGAAGCAAGTAACTGATATTAGCTTCTTTAGAACTGAGCTATCACATATTACAAATATATATTATATATAAATATCTATTCTCACTGTTTCTAGATCTTCTGGTTGCAAAGGTAACATGAATATGAACTCAGTATAATCAAATAATAAATGAAGGCTTCTTAAGTCCACTGACAGACATTAAGACATCCCTGCTGCTTCTCAGAGTTTTGTCAAGCTGTAGAAGAATGAAAACTGACTACTGTCTTGTCAGTTTTCAGGACTGACATTCAAAACCCTATGGTTAGCAGTGAAATAGACACAAATCTGGTAAATTTCAGGGTGCTGCTTGAGAAAGCTGATTTTGGAGTTATTTACTGGAGGAGGAGGAGGATTCAAAAATATGGAAGGAATAGTGACACCACAAAATTCTGCAACCTGAATGAAGGAAGACAGGTAGAGCAGCAGATATACCCACTCCTCCCTTCATACATATGCACTTCCCTTTCTGCCTGTAGGCATTACAGTGAGAGGTGAGTAAGAATAAATTTAACCTTTTTTCTTCCTTCTAGCAACTGGGCGGGGGGGATTAAAGGGGTTGTCTTGGAATTATTATTTATGCAGGGTATTACAACACTAATCGAACCATAAATTCCTTTATTACATTCAAAGGCAAAATGGTATTTATACAATTGCTCTAAACATGCCTAAAAAGCCTAAATAATAAGCAATTTACTATATCCAAAACAGTAACAAAACATTTAAGCATTTAATCAAGATATTTACAAATGGGCTAAGCCTCAAGGTGCTTAGACCCATATTAGTCGGCTCCAACATGGTCAGGCATATATTAGCAACAACTCCTTTAAGAGTCTATGTTTTCATACCATTTAACAAACAAGTGATGTCACTGCCAATTACTGATTTCAGCTAAAAACCAATTTGAAACACTTCATACTCATTTCCAGTCTCAAATCGAGGTAAGATTTATAATCTTCTTTCTCCCCAAGGCCATTTCTCCTTATCTTTTCCCCTCCTTCTTGCTGACTATGATGGGGCAGAGTGGCCCCACACTGGTACCGCAGGGGTTAACCCTTCTTTCCTGGCAGAGGAAGCCATGCCCCGGAAGCTCTGCTAGGCATGCTCCAACTAGAGAACAGGTATAAAAGCCTGCAGAACAGCTCAGTCTGACTGCCAGAGAAGGAGGCACGCTGCTAGCTCCTGAGGAGGGGGAGCCTGCGTGACAGGATCTGGAAGCCAGCCAAGCCGGGACACTCCCTGATACCCCAACGGAGAATGTCACAGTAGGAGGACACATCGGAGGACCTCCCGCAGCAGAGAACCTGGCGTTTATGGTAGGAAGTTGCGGGCGGATCCCTGCCGAGTGGGTGGCAAGGAGAGCTTGCCACTACCAGGGCCCTGGGTTGGGACCCAGTGGAGAGGGTGGGCTCAGGTCCCCCGACCATCTCACCCCCGAACTGTGAAGGGATTATATGGACTCCAGCTGCTAGGCCGCAATACCCCACTGGCAAGGTGGAAATGTATAGACTCTGGCCACGAGGCCACACTACCCTGCCTGCGAAGGGGATCGCAGGGACTCCAAACGCTAGGCCACGCTATCCCGCTTGCGAGGGGGATTGTATAGACTCTAGCCGCTAGGCCACACTACTCTGCTTACAAGGGGGACTGTACAGACTCTGGCCGCTTGGCTGCACGACCCTGCTTGCAAGGGGGATTGTATAGACTCCGGCCGCTAGGCCACCCTGCCCCACTTGCGAGGGGGATTCTATAGACTCCGGCCATTAGGCCGCACTACTCCCACGCAGGCAGCGATGTATGTGGACTCTGGCCATTGGGTCACACCATCTGGGTACCTGGGGCAAGGTACACGGATTCTGGCCCACGGGCCGCACTACCTCGCCAGCCAGGGGCGATTGTATGGAAGCAGCAAAGAGTCCTGTGGCACCTTATAGACTAACAGACGTACTGGAGCATGAGCTTTCATGGGTGAATACCCACTTCGTCGGATGCATGCAGTGGAAATTTCCAGGGCAGGCCTATATATAATGCAAGCAAGAGCAGGCTAGAGATAACAGGAGGTTGTTCAATTAAGGGAGGATGCAGACCCTCTTACTAGCTAGTTGAGATCGTGAACCAAGAGGAGGAGAACTGCTTTTGCAGCAGATGGACTAGAACACCCATTCCAGTCCTTTAGATAACAAAATCTGTTTAATCCTGAACATGGATGGTTGTCAAATTTTGCAGGAGATCGCACTGAACCACTCAGCGGTTCCTCTTTTGAAGTCTAGGTCCTGAATTTTTTTTGTGCAGGATAGAGTACCTTTAAAATAATGTGCTATTAAGATAAGTGTGCCGGCGAGATTGAGAGATGTGTAATCCGTACAAGTTTTTCGTACTTTGCCATTCCTTAACTCTCTCGATTCTGGTCCATTTAATGCCTGGTTCCGTTAAGACATGTCCTAGTTTAAGCACACAATGTACTAGCAGAGGTATGACACTGCCTTAAGCAATATATATATTGGTTAGATAGTGCAGGTGAAATGAAACCGGTGATAGGATGTTGTGGCTATTTGGTTAAGGTCTGTATGGTGTCGCTTGGTGTAGATATGTCGGGCAGGTTATGGGCATTCAAGGTTTGTTGCATGGATTGGTTCTGAGTTACAGCTTACCTTTGGTCGTGCAGTGTGCAGTTATTGGTGAGAATTGCTTCAGGTGCAGGCTGTCTGTGGCGAGCCGACTGGACTGCCACCCAAGTCTGTTGAAATGAGGATGATCACTTTCTAGGATGGGTTGTGGATCCTCCAACGATGCGTATTGGAGGGCTTTTAGCTGGGGATCTGGTAATGTGATGGCCAGTGGGAGTGCTGTTAGGTTTCTTTCTTGGGTTGTCTTGCGTAAGGAGGTCTGGGTACATGCGGACTCTGTTTGATCTGTTTCTTATTCTACCGTGCGCAGATTATCGGTTAGTTGGAGCATGTTGGTGAAGATTTGGACGGTTATTGGTTCCTGGTACTGAGGGGTTGGAAGGAAGATGCGCTTTCACCCTCAAGTGATTGGTGAGACAATGCGATCGTGTACGTGTGCCCGGGATGGAAGCTGAGGCATGAAGGTAGGCATAGCAGTCCGGCAGGTTTTCAGTTATAGGGCCGGAGAAAGGTAGAGCACCTGTACACTGACCATCACTTATTATGTACCGTGGTGTCTAGGAAGTGGACCTCCTGTGTAGAGTGGTCACGCTAGGTTGATGGTTGGGGTGGAAAGCTGTCTGAAATTGATCGGTAGAAGTGGTTTTCCAGAGAGCTCTCCTTCCCAATAGATCCGATGCCACACTCGCAATGTCACTCAACTAGTCTAGCGATGACCGCTAGAGAAGGGGCGTGACAAGCGCGACGAGAGCTGAGGAAGAAAATTGTTGGCAGTTGATTGGTGGGACCGAGGGAATGCGGCAGACCGCGGTCCATAGCAGCGTGTGCCACTGATTCTGCCGAGTAATATGTCATCAAATTGAAATGTTGTGGTGTGAGCATAAAGGCACAGGCTCAGCAAACCAGTGTGCTGTGCATTGTGATTCAGGGGATACGGTTCCTTACAGCCTGCATTCCTCTGCTGGTGGGGTGATTTCCTCGTAGAGGGCGCTCTACATCGAGGAGCAACCATGTGGCTAGGATGGTGTTTTCTGGCAACCGCAGTCACAACTAGCATCTGTAGTTATCCCTCAGGAAGATCAGTAGGTGCGGACGGAGGGAATCAGCTGCGACGCTATACGGGTTTGCACTAGGGTCTGAAGTAGAGCCGCTCGCACCAATCCAGACTCTCTCAGTGAGGCAGTGCCTCGTGCAAGTCTGAAAGTGTAAAGAATGAGGTCTTCCAGGATTTCAGAGATGCGATTTGGGTGTAGATCACGAACTCAATCCATGGTCGTGGCGCGCGCTAGAGGGGTATGTTGATTTGTATCTGCCGAGTGTCGTGGAGCTGATCACTTCGAGTACGATGGCTCGCATAGTATGCTCCTTAGCTGCATGCCGCATGGGGGAATCTCGAGCGAAGTCGGCCTGTAGAATTTGGTATTGCAGAGTTGTCTGGCAGCCTCCTTTTGGTAGTCAGACCTGTTCATGATGACAACAGCATCTCCTTTATCAGCCTCTTTGATGATAATGTCAGGGTGGTTTCTGAGGCTGTGGAAGGAGACCACTAGGCCGTGATTGGCCGCCCACAGAGAGATGGGTGTGGGAACTTGAGAGTGGCGAGGCGCCAACACCACAAAGGGGCGCTGCAGTGCCAGGACCGCCACACTGACCAATAGTTTCTCCTCTGCACCTTGGTTTACATAGGCCCTAATTTTTGAGATAATATTGGTATGTGGGGGTGGGAAGAGGCAGATTGACAAAGAGAATCTGTCTTAAAATGAGCCATAATGAAAACTCTCTGCAGCTACCCCTATTGGTTTCTTTTTAGAAACTTCCTTCTATTTCATTAGTTATTCTTTGAACCAGACATCCACCCTACTTCTTTCCTTCTGGCCTTACAAGTCGTTACTTTCAAGGCCTTTCTTTTACTTGCTAGTTAGGGCCTCTCTTTTCAAAACATTTCCTTAACCAAACTTAAGCTAACTTTAATTCTCTAATTTTATATTTACTCTACAGAGTGAGTACTCAATTTGTCCATATCCAGCTCCACATAATAGGTGTATGATAAATTTAGAGATCGAAGCAAAGTTGCGGTAGTAAGCTTATGTGGGGCAGGGAAAAGCTGGCTTTCTTCCCAGGGCAATGCCCTTGTATAATGCCTATTCATTACCTGCCCCAGTCTTTAAAATCAATCATAAGCTAATAAGTTTAAACTCTCTAGATGTTAGGTATCAAGTAACTTTCCAAGCCTTGCATGCAAGGCAGACAAGAGAGCAAGAGAAAAAGTGATGGGTTGCGTATGGAATTTTTTTTGGGGGGGGGGGGGGAGGACGGGTTGGAAGTAGCGAGAAGAAAGATGACAAAAATCTTGAGATTAGGTGGCTAACACAGGGAAACAGATAGAAGAAAAAAGAAAACAGACAATTCTGGAAAAAAAGGACCATAAGCTATTATATGAAAGAAAAACATTAAATGAAATCAGAAAGAGAAAGGTGGCATAAGAAGAGATGATGAAGTAAGTAGGGCCTGCAGAATATTATTCAGTCAGTATTTTAGACTAATTTCACCTATATTCATAGGATAATTTGACAAATACTTTTTGATATGCTTTGCAGCTAGTCAAATACTATTTGACAAATATATTATTCAATACCAGTGATATTCAATGAATATATTCAAATATTTTCCTATCTGACCAGCCCAAATAATAAGTTACAATATTAAGATGTCAATAAAGCAATATCTGAGGCAAGAATATTGCACATTTTGGGTGCTACAGCAATATAAAAAAACTGTTTGACAATGTCGCAATTAGATACAGGCTACAAGCGTTAGTCCTTTAAATTGCTGGACTGTGGCAGCATAGGTATTTTTTATTCTGTATAGTAAGCTTATTTGAGGCTAGTATGTGGTGGGCAGGGCCCTACCAAATTCACTATTTGGTTAATTTCATGGGCATAGGATTTTAAAATTAGTAAATTTCATGATTTCAACTATTTAAATCTGAAATTTCATGGTGTTGTAACTGTAGGGGTCCTGACTCAAAAAAAGTTGGGGGGTGAGGGGGAGTTGTGCTGCTACTCTTACTTCTGCGCTGCTGCTGGTGGTGGCACTGCCTTCAGAGCTGGGGCTCCAGACCAGCAGCTGCCATTCTCCATCTTCCCAGCTCTGAAGGCAGAGCCCTGCCAGCAGCAACAGTGATGTAACGATAGCATGGTATGGTATTGCCACCCTTACTTCTGCACTGCCTGCAGAGCTCGGTGCCCAGCCAACTGTTGTTCTCCTGATGCTGAGCTCTGAAGGCAGCGCAGAAGTAAGTGCGGCGATACCACAACCCCCCTAATATAACCTTATGACCCCCTCCGTATCTGTCTTTTGGGCAGGACCCCTAATTTGAAAAACACTGGTCTCCCTCGTGAAATCTGGTCTTTTGTATGCTTTTACTCTATACTATACAGATTTCACGGTCCGTGAGGCGTTTTTCATGGCTGTGGATTTGGTAGGGCCCTAGTGATGGGTAAGCTTTAACTCTGTATTTTGGTTTTTACTAATAAGATATTTTTAATAGTATTTTTTTAAAAACAAATAAGAGCGCTATTTGAAAAATCAGAGCATACTTCTGGACAGGCTCTGTTATATCACTGATGTTTGGAAACTCGTGGAAGGACCTTCCTTTTCCACATGATATTACGTTCCCTCTTACTCTTCCAACATAAGTCATCGGGAGGAGAAAGATAAAAAAACTGATTCAGCAGCAGGAACTAAGATTATTTATTCATGTACTAGTGATATTATATTACTAAATTAGGTTTCCTCAGTTACACAGTAAGAGAGGGCAAGTCAGAAATGTAAAGCTTCAAATGATCAATAAAATACAGAGTAAAGGGTCATTTGGGGTTTTTTTGTGTTTTTTTTTTTTTAAATACGACAAAACATTTGATGATTAAGTAATGCTTCTTGAATTTCTCCTTTAAAAATCTCAAATATAAGCAAAAATGATTTCCAGTAGATGTAGCTTTATTCACAGAGTAACTGGAATCATCATTTTAATTGTCACAGGTAAATTACTTCTTTTGCAGGAACTACTGACATCAATTACAAGCAATTATATAAACTATCTACAGACCAGTAAGAATGCATCCTCCATCAAGACATGGTTAAGTATGGTTCTGGACCAGTGCTCAGAGAGGAAAAAAAAACGAAAAACCAACATGAAAAAGTTGATTATAAAGCCTTTTACCCTCTAAAATACCAAATCAAGAAGTTTCTTGGTCTCTTAAGCAATACATTTGCTCTCCTTGGAATGCAATATTTGAAGCTTTATTTGTAAAGGAAGCCAGTGCATCACTGTATCCTAATCTGGATATAATACAAGTCTCTACGTGCTCATCTTGTGATGGCCCACAGGAATTTCAGCAGTAAATCAAGAATTTTATTCTTGCTTAAGGAAGAACATAGCTGGAGAAAAACAGAGAAATGAATGCATGATAAACTGCATTTTTGGGTTAATATAAAAAGATAACCAGAACCATCAAGCAATTAGCAACTCTTTAATGGTAATAAATATTGAACATGGAAGTGGGAAGAGGGATATGCTATGGCACCAATATTCTATCAGTTATCTAGACACAAGCGCTTATTATCCATGAACTAACATCAATGTCTTCAGTCTCCCTCCATACACACCATTTCATTATAACATATACAGGATGATTACTTCAGCTTCCAAACAAATTACTCACTGCTGCATTCATTCTTGCACAAAGAATAGCAAATTCCTTCATCCAAATCTGAAACAGCTGCTATAGGGAAGGTAAGAGAACAAACAGAAGTGGGTGGTCTCCTAAACCTATGTACATACAGCAGTGCAACTGTGCCACCAAACGACAGACCTAGGTTTCCAAATATTCTAAATGGATTTAGAAAGTTGCTAAACACACTCTCGCATTACCACAGACAATGAATCCTGTAACACTATTTGGAAAAAAAACAAACAACAGGAAAGGAAATGAACATTTTCCATAGACAGAAATAAATCTATGCTGAGGAAACATCTTGTAAAGAATTCTTCCTCTTATTTTTCCACACTAGCTGCTCCTAAAATTAGAAGCACTGATGCTGCTGCTGCCCAAAAGAAGAGGCAGCTAATAGGTGATGATGGTTGTATTAGGGCTGATCAGCAAGCAATCCAGGTTACCTTTTCTTGGAAGCAAAACTTCCTTTTGTCTAACACCCGAAAGTATTACTCACTTAATCCAGCAACTCTTCTAGTTGGTCCATCAAAATTTGTGCCTTATATACAGTCTGAATTAGTCTAGTTTCAACTTCCAGCCACTGGTTCTTACATCATCTTTCTCAGAGACTGAACAGCAGAACTCTTATCATCAAATTACTGTTCCACATGTAGGCATTTACAGACAAAGTCACTCTTAACCTTCTCTTTGATAAGCTAAATACATTGAGCTCCTTAAGTCTTTCCCCACAAGGCATGTTACCAATCTTTTAATCATTCTCTCAGTTCTTTTCAGAACCCTCACCATTTTAATCAACATCCTTCTTGAAGAGAAGGTACACAGTATTCCAACAGCAGCTGTACCAGTGGCAATTACAGGTAATATAACCTATTATTACTCAATATTCCCCATCTTATACATCCAAGGATCACATTGCCCATCATTTAATCACAGAGTTGCACTCAGGAGCTCAAGTTCAGCTGATTATCGATCAGGATCCCCAAGTCTTTTTTCAGAGTCACTGCTTCAAAGGATAAAGTCTCCCATCTGTCAGTATGGCCTACATTATTTGTTTCTAAATGTATGACCCTTATATATGGCCATCTGCACAATGGATAACTTGATAAGATGGATGCAAACAATCTTTGTGTCATCTGCAAAATGTGTCAGTTTTTTCCAAGTCACTAATAAAAACATTAAATAGCAAAAGCCAAGACGCAGCAGAGTCCTGTGGCACCTTATAGACTAACAGATGTTTTGGAGCAAGCCAAGAACTCATCCTTGCAGGTCCCAACTAGAAATACAGCTGCTAGATGACTTCCCCACTTGTACTTACATCTTAAGATCTATCATTTAACCAGTTTTAAATCCATTTAATGTGCGCCATGTTGATCTTGAATTATTCTAGTTTATTAATCAAGATGCCATGCAGTATCAAGTCAAATGCTTGAGGAGAAGTCTAAGTGATGGGGACAGCACTCTTGGCAGGAGCTGACAATCAGAATGCCAAAAAGTACGTGATACTTCCTGAATGACTATTGTTTCTATATCCACGGTTATTACGACATATGTTAGGAGACCCTGAGAGGCCCAGATATCAACTGCTAGGGCACAGGCGGGCTGGACTTCCTTGTCCAGTGACAATGATTCGATAGAGACTTTTTTTAAAAAATGCTTAAATTGGGATGGATGTCAGCAGACTTATCGGATGTGGACAAGCAGCCACCAACCGAGAAGATTTCAGTCAGCAACTGCGCAGAAACCCCTTATCTATTGTAGGATAAAATATGACAGGAAAGTATTGCTCCTAATGGAGAAGATTCGGTGGGGGAAGAGTCCATCCCAGCTTACGATCATGCACATAAATTTTCTCTGTCTGCATCTGTTGGTACATAAATTTCTAGTTCTGACGACTAATGGTTAAAATGCAGATAGACAATATTGTTGCTCTCTCTCAAAGACTGAATGTTGAACTACCAAGGAAAAATTTCAGCTAGACTCACTGCATACTCCTTATAACTTTTTAAATAGGAAGAGAAACCTCAACCCTACGTGAAACGTCTCACCTAAAGGCACCTACTTTGAGAAAGAACTAAGGATTAATGCCTCATGTTAAGACTACTTAAGAATGCACTTATATGGGTTTAGCTACACTGCAGCTCAGGCAGACAGAACTACTTACTCTGCTTGAGCTAGCCCACTAAAAACAGCAGTGTAGCTGGGCATAGCTTGGGCAAGCCACCTGTGTACAAACCCCCCTATATACTCTGAATTCATACTCTCCTGATCCACCACACAAGCTACCTCCGGCTATGCTGCTATTTTTAGCATGCTAGTTCAATGCCACATAGCATGTCACACGCTTCCCCCACCACCACCTGTTCCCAGCAAACAAGCCCAGGCAGAGAGCGGGCAGGCACCACCTCCCAGCCAGGCTCTCTCAGGTGAAAGTGGCTCCATCCCGCTACCCGCCTGGCTGCCAAGGAGATCAGCCAAACATGACCGGAAGCACAGGAAGAGAAGGACAGAGAGCCCCTTCCCCTCCACCTCCCCACAGGTAATGTGGGGGCAGGGAGAGTGCTGCAGCCCTGGGCTGGGCGCAGGGTCACTGGGCAAGGGAGACATCTGGAGTGGTTGCATGCTGGGGAGACGCACAGGGAGAGAAAGATGGAGCCCCTCTTTCTCCTCACCCCTGGCAGGCCAATCGGGGGGGGGGGG
>NC_133770.1:185776834-185885199 GCF_003597395.2 Chelonoidis abingdonii | reverse complement strand
CCCCCCGTGTGGTTTGTTATATCAAAGTCCTTTTCTGTGACCAGTCACTTTTATTGTTCACCTATTTTTGCTGTTTAAGTTTTTCAAGATTCTGTCAAGACACTTTAAAAAAAAAAAATATTGGGCCATGTATAAGGCCCTACTTAATCTGTGATACCACAGAAATTCTGGATCCCGCAACATTAGGCTTCCACTGCAATTTTGATTAGCCTCCTTTGCACAGTCCATAATTTTGCATATATTTTGAGGTTTGCAACACACATTTCCCTCCCATCCCCCATTAGTACAGCAGAACCCTTTTTATCCGAGCTGATAGCAGCTACAGCTCCTGCTGTCAGCCCCATACACGGCAGGGCTCCCGCTATCAGCCTCGTGCGTTAATGACTAATACAGTTGCAGCAAAATGCCAGTTTTCAAAAAGTATTAGCAGGCATAACATAATACTTGACTGTTTATATTGTTCCAGCAAAATTTTCTTAAAAACAAATACTGCCATTAATAAAGGCCTATTGTTACTTTTCCGCAATTTTCCACTTCTTGTCTGCAACTCGGCCGCAATTATTTGACGATCATCCTGCAATTCAAGTAGGGCCTTAGCCATGTATTTATTCTTATTTAACTCTATAGTTCGACACTTTTCCAGAATTTACAGTTGTGATCTCAATTTCAACTCCAGTTAATCTATAACTGCTATTATATCTGTCACAGAATGCAGAAAAGAGCATTTGATTCTTTATTCAGCCCTCACTGTAATTAACTCAAATACCTATCTGCAAGATGCCAAGCATTGAGAGCTGAAGGTTTGCTTTAATCTCAAGGTCTCTTTCCCCTTGGATAGATTCCTGAAGTACAGCTCCTCTTGCCTATCTAGGGAAACCTGAAAGGTGGCAGTAGTGTAAGCTTGACATACTCCTGATTAAGGCTGAGTCTGTCACAGAGGTCTCAGATTCTGTGAGTTTCCAGGACCTCCACAGAAGCAGCTTGGGCAGGCCTTAGGCCAGGCGCACTGGCTGCTGCTAGGATAGTCTTGGGCCACCCCCCCCCCCCAGCAGCAGCAGGGGGTTGGGTGTGGGAAGGGGTTCAGGGGCAGGGCTTGGGGTGCACGAGGGGGTGACAGCTCTGGGTGGCACTTACCTCGGGGTCTCCCCAAAAGTGGCAACATGTCCCTTGGCTCCTAGGTGGAGATGTGGCCAACTGGTTCTGCGCACTGCCTCTGCGTGCAGGCGCCGCCCCCGCAACTCCCATTGGCCGCAGTTCCCAGAAAATGGGAACTGCAGAGCTGGCGCTCAGGGCAGAGGCAGCATGTGCAGCCCCCTGGCTGCACCTCCGCCTAGGAGTCAAGGAACATGTCACTGCTTCCAGAAAGGCTCACAGGTAGGGAGCCTGCCAACCCTGCCCCATGCACACCCTGCAGCAGCACTGGTGCTAGGCAGCACGCCACCATTCTTCTCTTCCCCCTTCTGCCCCCACCACCCAAGATTTACTCAGAGGTCTATACTACAAGTCATGGACATGTCACAGGCCATGAATTTTTGTTTACTGCCCAAGACTTTTACTAAAAATACTCATGACTAAAATGTAATCTGTCTTCTGATAAAAAAACAAAACATGAAGCCTCCTGAGTGCTTAAATTAAAATATATATAAAATGTTCATAGGTTAAATGCACACTTAAAATACTATATTTGAAATGTGTAATTTTTTTGGCAATGCAATTCAAATATCCTTTTTAAAATTATGCAGTAGCTTTTAACTCAGATTCCAAAAGTAATAAAAATAATCACTCTCTCACATTTGATGTAAGAGCTCAGTGTGAAACGGTATGTAGCTGCAGCACTTTCTAGGATTAAAGCATTGCAAGCAAGCATAAATTTTACTTTTCCAGAACTACATTGCTAGGAAGCAAGACTGTATTGGTAGAGCCTATCAAACTGATATTCTTAAGCTAAATTTTCAAAGATTTTCTGTATAGACTAGCTCATTATGTACATCAGGCAAGAGAACAGTTGACATTTTTAATGGGATACATCAGGCATCAGGGAATAATATTAAAACAGATTGCAGAAACACAATCTGACATTCTGGCCAACATCACAAAAATGGCAGAAACATTAGAAAGTTATGGAAAACTCTGGAGAACCTCTGGGTTTATTTTTAGTTCATAAGTTAAAACTAAGTGGATTTTTTTCAGTTTGGCGAAGTCACTTTTCCAGAGTGTTTCCTCCTCCCCACCGCAAACACTAGAAAAACATTGTGGAAAAATCCCAGTAAGTTTTACGAGGATGTGATCCACTTTATACTCATTTATTGCTTCAAAAGTGTGCATATATTGTTCAAAATGAAAAGCTTGCAGTTTTGTAAGTAAAACAGATCACCAGTTGAGTCCCCAGTCTACCAACTTGCTAGACCTACCACTCTTTTGTATTTGCTTTTGGTAAATGTATCATAAATCTGTTCGCTTTCTTAGGAACTATGCTATTATGAAATTTCAACCAAACAAATTTGAATGTTCTGAAATACTACTCATGTCGAGCAGGCTGGACAGAAATGCTGATCTCTTAAAAATGGACAAAATTGTGAATTCATCATCTCTCCTGCTTTCAATGATTTTGCTTCCACCATTTTTCTGTCACTTTGATGCAGTCTCCATAATTTTCTCTGTGTCTTGAATGACAACATTTGCAAAGTGGATCAAAGAATCTTGCAGGGTTTTTTTTCCCCAGATCCAGAAGAAACAGAATTGAGTAGAAACACTTTTTTTTCCTGTATCTATATTTGTAACCACTCTTCGGTACACTTCCATGTTCAACTGACCATCTTGCACTCATATCAATATGGTTTCTTTTAGTTCTTGTTTTAATTCCTCCCTCTCCTGCAGCTGAAACATGTAGTTTAAATCTATAGGAACACATGGAGGGCAAAATGCTTCTATCATTTTCTTTAAATTGCTAAGTTGAGGGCAGTATTATAATAGTAGCGGTTTTTATTTGTTTTTAATAGATTGATTACCAGTTGATCTTTGCAATCTTTGTGTGCAGAAAAACAAAAATTGCTCCTTAATTAACTGATGTGGCAAGCTGCTGAAAATACTGGTATAGGGACTTCTGAATTATTTTTATGGATACGTTTTGAATACAACCATCAAAAATGTCTCCTCCCTTGCAGAATCATTGATCTCTATCTTCTACTTCACTAGACAAAAAGTTTTACATTTGATTTTGAAGAATCAAAACAGAACTATTTTCTGCACCCTTTGGGACAACAGATTAACATGAATCCTTTTCTGCTACATACATCTCGATATGTAAAGTTTACTTTGGAGAGTTGTTTTAAATACTTCAGTCCATTTCATCTCGCTTATTCATGTAAGCACTTCAAAGTGACATTTGAGATAAGAAAATTAGATCCCCTGGGGGAAAAAAAGAGCCCACTGTGTCCTTCTTGGAGGAAAAACAAAATGAATTTTTTCCCAATCCTGTCAAATATTCTTCATAAATATATAATACATAATTTAGTGACTCTGTCCTAATGAGGCATCACAAAAGTGATCTGAAAGGCTTTATAGCTGACGACATCTGAGATGGTGCCCTCTCTGTTGCAATTTGTATCACTAGGACCTGACTCAAGGAATGCAGCTCCCTGCACCACATAAGCTGTTAACTTTTCCTGCCACAGCAGGGAAGATGCAACATCTTCTGGATTTTATCTTGGATTGTGATAAGCAAGTGATGGGAAATATTTTTAAAAATAAAATTGCAGAGAAAAACAATCTATAACTTGTCTTAACACTGTATGTTATGAATTCTGAGTTGCAAACAATATTCTGTCTTGTTTGAATGTCTATACTTGTTTGAAAACACACTTCAGCTTAGCTTTCAACTTAATGGCAATATACTGAACTGCTGCACTGTGACTTTTTACTTTGTCAGAGGAACATTTGTTCATTGGTTCCCACTTACTAGTTACATAGTCTCTCACACACACACACACACACACACACACACACAGTTAATTCATGCTTACCATTCATATGTTACTGATGCAATTTCTCTCTCTTTTTTTTTTTATTACGCTTTCATTGCTACCTACTCTTTCCCTGAAATGTCAGTTGTGCCTGCTGGCACTGTACTATAGAACTTGATGTTCTTCTTTAAGTATGTGTCCGTCTATAGATATGCACGCATCTGAGGCGTGAGAAATCAGGCTATTTTGAATAGCAGTATCTGTCAGGGCCACAAATGCACCACGTGCCTCCTTGGGTTTCCACGTGAGCATATAAAGGGTGGAGTGACCACAACCCTCCCTCAGTTACTTTTCCTTCTCCCTGCCACAGGCAGTAAGAGGTAAGAGTGTGCGTGTGCGTAGAAATCTTTCATTTCCCTCATTTGTTAATTCTTTTAATTTAGACATTCCAAAAAAACACTAGGAGACGCTGTGTACAGTGAGGCAAGCCACTTTGTACACATGCACCCTGAGTGTCCTTGTGTCCTGCACCAAACACACAAAAGGGTAGATTGGGCCATCTGCCACTCAGTTTCCTCCCCACTGAAGAATGCTGGGTGGTTACGGACTTTTAGGTAAAAAGGATGGAGGGTGAGTCATGAAATCAGCATATAGAAAACATCTGAAAGAACTCCAGTTACTAAACAGGTAAGTAACTTTCCTTTTTTCAGCAATGCTGCAGGGGCTGCCTGAGCTCTGGTGAAGTGAGCTCAGAAGTAAGAGGATCCACCTTAGCCAACTCAAAGCAGGTTCTCACACAGTTAGATATCTATCTCAACAGTGTCTGAGGTGAGCTGGGTTTGCCTTTCATCCACTCCAGGATGGAAAAGTCTGGGTGCAGATCAAAGTCATCAATCTGAAAAGTACTAGGAGGTACCATAGATTTGTCAGGGGATGACTAGGACAGCAGAATCCAATAAATTAACTGAATGAGATAGGATATCCCTGGTAAATCCTCAGGTTGGAGGGAAATCTAAAGTGGCTGTTGCTCAGAAGCAGCCTGAGTGACGGAGTGTAAATTACTCAGGGTACAATCTGGACTTATGGACAGCTGTCTCCCCTCAATTCTCCAACCTGGGGTGCCTTTTACCCTGCTTTGTTCTGAAAACCACCATTACTAGTCTGCTTGCGCACAGCCTTCAGCATGTAAATCACTCCCAGCTACACTGTATGCGTGCTATAGCCAGCCACTCACAAATTACATTACAGGACCACACCAACAAACTCCCAGTCCCACACTTTCCCCCAGACACATGTGCCTTGTACTGCCCTCCTGGACAATATAAGTTCATATAAAATCCATCATTTATTAACAGAAAAATGATATGCACAAATCTTATCTTGTTTCCCCAAACACTTCAATCCAAACACACAAGGTTAGATAAAACAAGAAATTGACTACAGAAATATTTTAACTAACTACAAGTAATGAGGCATATAATTCAGAATTGATTACAAAGAAATAAAAGGTAAAATGCAACTAACACCTAATTTAACAAGTCAAGTCAAGTCAATACAAAGCAAAGGTCTCTCTCACCACATGTTCCAGCAGTCTTACTAGCTGAACCTCTCTGAGCCAGAATCTAACTTCCGCCCCCGCTTTCCCGTCCCATTGCTTCCTTTCTTCTTCGGGTGTTGATAATGCTATGGATAGAGAGCAAGGCAGAGATTATCTGGAGCATCTGTCCTCTTTTCTTATAGCCCTTTCTCTAGCACAAGAATCATCTCTGGCTGATGTTCAGAAAGTCTGTGGGGCCATGAACTTTAACTTTCTTCTTTGTCAAAATGTAGCTTTTTTTGCCCACACCCTCTCTCCTGCCCAAGACTGGCCACTTACTCAGGTGTTGGTCCATTTGAACTTATTGACACCTGGCTGAGGCGTTAGCTAGTCTTTTATCTCTGTGGAATTTGTTTGTGACTGCCTCCCAGAACATGTTGGAATATGTCTTTGTAATATTATACAATGGAATTTATATCTTTACATATAACGTTGCCCTACATTTAACCAGGACAATAATGATCAGCAAATCAAGTATGCTTTGTACAAAATTTAATATGGTTTCGTAAAAGGGGTGAATAGAGAGGTACAGACGGTCACATTGAGTTATAGATCAAAAAGCTCTATAAGGCAGAGGTCTGTCCAGGTAATCCTCCCTTCCATGAGAGATCGATGGCCCCCAATCAGTCACACAGGTATTGAGGGTAAGTGCCTGGTGGCCATGGACAGGAACCAAGGTCTGTGCCCAGCTCAGTGAACACCGCATCTGTTGACAGACCAGTCTCTAGATCAGAGGTCGGCAACTTTTCAGAAGTGCTGTGCCGAGTCTTCATTCATTCACTCTAATTTAAGGTTTTGCGTGCCAGTATTGCATTTTAAAGTAATTAGAAGGTCTCTTTCTATAAGTCTATAATATATAACTGAACTATTGTTGTATGTAAAGTAAATAAGGTTTTTAAAAAGTTTAAGAAGCTTCATTTAAAATTAAATAAAATGCAGAGCCCCCCAGACCAGTGGCCAGGATGGTCCGAGTGCCACTAAATATTAGCTCACATGCCGCCTTCAGCACTCATATCATAGGTTGCCTTCCCTTGCTCTAGATCCACTATCTAAGAGGGGAGACGGTTGCAAGGTCAACCAGCCTCTCCTGTGTCATTGTGGAGCGTAGATGTGTTTTTTTATTACTTCGCTTGGAGAAGTGCATTCATCCCTGGCAACTGTTACAGGAAGTGTTAAATATGCGCAGACCAACAAAGCTTTGGAAAGAGGGTTGGTCAACTTATTTGTCACATATTTCCAGACAAGCCTTTGGTAGTTGAGTCCTGCTTGAAATGCATCTCTGAAAGGGCTTTTCAGTCATCACCGGAAATCACTTCACATCAATATCACACGTCATTCCATGTTCACACTTCTTCTGTGCCCTCTGCATTGCTGGGTGATCTTTCTTCAGTATAGTGAGGAGTTTTTGGATATCATACACCATCCCAATATATTGCTGTGTTCTTTGAGCTGCCATGAACTTTTTTCAGCTGACTTATTTGCACAATCTAGCACGCTTGGTTAAAGAACTCAAAATTGAATTGTGTTTGGGGGTCTCTGATGGATATATCCCGTGCCTCGTAAAAAATGTCGCTTCTTTTGATGCTCTTGTATTCTTGAATGAATGGGAATTATAGCTTCAAGTGTCAAGATTCCTCTGCCAACCTTCTGTGCACTCTTCAGAACATTTTGAAATCCCTCATCTGAATTGGTAAGACCGGCAGAGGCAAACTTTTTGGCCTGCAGGGGCGCATCGGGTTTTGAATTGTATGGAGAGCGGTTGGGGAGATTTGTGCCTCCCTAAACATCCAGGGCATGGCCCGTCCCCCTGCCTCTTATTCCCCCCACGCCTCCTCACTTTATCCCCCCCCCATCCCGACGGGTCCACCCTGGGACCCCTGCCCATCCACACAACACTCCTACTCCCTGTTCTTCTAACCACCCCAGAACCCCCCACACCACCCATCCAACCCCTGCTCCCAACACCCTGCACTCCTCCTCTGCCCCAATCCCTTGCCCTGAGCTCCTTCCTGCACACCGCACCCCCTCCTACACCCCACACTCCCTCCTGACCACCACCCTGAACTCCTCTGCCCTCTATCCACCCCACCCCCCCCGGTTACATCCATCTGAGATGGAGATATGGATATGTAGTAGCTGCCAGGTCACCTGCACTCTAACTGGAAGATCAGGCATCTTTCTCACCACTCACGTCCTCACTGGGGCTGGAAGGCTCACCATGAACATTTGCGTCTGTGTATCTCAGGAGAGCTCCTTCCTGCTTAGATAGAAAAGCTTCCTTTCTTTCTTTCTTTTTCTGAATGCTGCCCCAGAGGGGCATTTTCTTCTTTCACTCATGACTGCTGTTCTGTGCCAGCTATAGTGGCTCTCAACACTCAGTTGAAGAGGACAAATAAGCAGGCAGGTAGCAGGGCCTGAGTGAGGGAAGATATCAACATCTTAAGGGCCTAACTGGCTCCTACTACTTCAGTTGACTGCCTGTTCTCCTCAAGTGGGTTCAGGGAAGTGGTGCTGGCCAATGGAAGGTGCTGGGGGGTCACGCCAACGACAGAGTGCCGGTAGCGATTGTACTCCGGTGTGCCGAGCATAAGTTAGTGCCTACTCCATGTCTCTATTTTTTCGTCCTGGGTTTGAAAGACCTGCAGATTTTACAGCATCGCTGATATGGGATTCGCCCAGGCAGTGGAGACAGTCGAGCGTGTAGGTCACTTCTGGGCATCAAATGCCTACAAGACTCGCACAATTTAAACCTTGGGGCCCGGAGCATACTCTGGCTCGAACTCTAGCTAAACTAGAACTTTTAATGGACTAACTGAAACAGGTACTACTGAACAAGACAAGATTTGGGACGAGCTACAGCAAAGCTGGAGCGAGTAGTTCTGATGCACCAGTACGTGGCAGGTAAACAAACTGGCCCGGCCTGCCACGGTGCTTAACCTGGTGAGCCGCGTGCCAGAGGTTGCTGACCCCTGGTGTACACCATATTGAGAGAGATTAGAGAAACAGTTAAGCCTAATAAAAGTACCAAAGCTCATGACTGAGCAAATTAAATAGCCACTGTGCAGAGTCTGACTTTTAAGCATATTATGGTTACAGAAGATATGCCTAGCCATAAAACAAATAAAGCAGGAAAACGAGATAAAAGAGAAAGGTTAAATAAAAAGGTAAAAACTTATTCAAGCCAAAAGAGATTCTTCAGAAAATGAAAAGCCAACCCTAATGAAGCCAAAAAAAAGGATAATCTACAGCACAAAATATAAGACAGCTATTAAATGGAGGAGGGAAACCGATGGACAAATAGCCAAAGTCAAAAACAAACAAGAAATTCTTTAAGTACATCAGAAACAAGAAGCCTGTGAGAGAATTACAAATCTACCCTGAAAACAAATTTCACTTTGAGTCTATTATATTTAAAAACAATTTACCCCTTAGTTAAATGGATCTGTCTCTTTAAAATGTCCCCAGACAAAATAGTCCTGCCAAGGATTACAATAATGTTAAATGCTCAGCTCCTAAAAAAGATTACCCTACCAATAATAAACCCAGAATTTTAGATTTGTTCTAATCAAGAATAGCTTCCTTCCTTTATCTTTCTGTTGGCTCTGTTCTTAAAAGCATGTATGGACCTTAGAGAACAAGAAGCCTACTTGTTTTTCAAAGAACTTCAAGTGCAACAAACAGTCCTGTCAATTTCAAACCCCATGAAATTAGTATGTTTGAAACCAGATAAGGAACAGCGTAACATGCACACATATTCCTAACTGCAGGAAATTTAGAGACTGCGCTCCAAATTTTTTCACTGATCAGTCACTCAGCCTAGCAGCTGTGACACGATATTTAATTGTATGTGTTATATTAGCCCCACCTGATTTTGGAAAATAGTGAACTATAAAAAAATTTTAAATAGAAATGTGCAAATCAATTAAGTGTGTAGTTGTTAGATTACCAACATCTGGAACCATTAGTACAAGATTAAAGTGAGTAAAACCTTTGAAGTTTTCTTATTCCTGACACTGCTACTGCCTTGTCATCTGAAATTTACCTACTGATTTCATTAGTGACCAAATCTTTTAGGTTTTTCTATATGGTTATTTCTGGTTGTTTTATTGCATTATTCTTCATTTTGCACCAGGGTCCAACTGTACAAAGGGCTGTACAAACACAGACAGTTCCTGTCCTTTCTTAGGCCACGAACCTACAGCTTGTTGCATGCAGGTATATTCCTGTGCCCACATGTAATCAACTGAAGGATCAGGGCCTAAACAGACAAAACAGTTACAATTTAGAATCAAAACTTGAGAGAGTAATGCTCTGATAAACTAAACAGGCTCTGAAATGCATTATAATTAAGGCTATGTTTAGGTCACAGATTCCGTGACTTCCAGAGACCTCCGTGATATTCTCTGCTTCAGCCCCAGGGGCTGCGGGACTCGAGCTGGCAGCCAGCAGGGCCCTGGCAGGGTTCCAGAGACAGCAGCAACAGGGCCCCTGCAAGGTTCCAGCGACAGATGATAGACTCCCGAGGAGGCCCTCCTCAGAGTCCCAGGAACAGGCGACAGCCTCGCGCAGGGAGGAAGGGGGATGCCTCGGGCAAGTGGCTGGGGTGTCCCATTTCCTCTTTGGGAAATATGGTCACCCTGCAGCTCCCAGCTGCCCTAGGCAGAGGACGTTCCTACAGCTTCCAGCTGCCCTGGGAAGTAGGGGAACCCCACAGCTCCCAGCCACCACGGTGGCAGGGGAAATCATGGAGCCGCAGCAGCTAAAGTCACAGACAAGTCCAGGCTTCTGTGAATTTGTTTATTGTCCATGACTCTTACTAAAAATAACCATGACAAAATCTTAGCCGTAATTATAATCAAATATTTAAGCATCTTGTTGAAGTAGTAAACTTCTAAAACAGTTACTCAACACACAATGGGAAAACATAAGTCATCTGACATGGACTAGATAAAGAGGTCCATTTCTGAGAGACAGTTCTCCCATAACTACTGTGAAATGAATTTTAATGGTTTAATGTTGACTTAAAGCATTATTTCTTTCCATTCTAAATTTTATAACAGAGAGGGATCTTCCAAAACACTACACTATGCATAAGGCCACTAATCATTTAAAAATGGCGTATATCATTCATCAGGTATAATTTATGTTGTTTTTTTGTTATTTTGGCTACACATAACTAACATCAATCAAACGATTAAGTATAAGTATGCCAAGCAAGTTAAGCTATTTATAGAACTGACAGCTGCTTAGTAAACTTAATAGATATTTTGACACCTTGGAAAATAAATTACTTCCAAAGGGATTTCTTTGAAAAGATACCTGCATGCCTCAACACATATACTGAATAAAATCCTCTCAGAATGCTTCAGAAGGATTAATACATTTAACTGGATTCAATAATATACTTCTTTACATACAAGATTTTAAATAGTTGTGTGGCAAATTAACTAGTATCTGGGAATTGGTAGACTGGCACTCTTCAGCACTATACCTGCGCCAAACAAGGTGGTGATGAAAAAAACTGAGTCCACTATTGGGTAATATTGTCCCAACAGAGAATGTATGGCTGTCAATTAATTGCAGTTAACTCAAGCAATTAACGCAACACAAATTAACTAAATTTAAAAAATTAGTCATAATTAATCGCAGTTTTAATTGCGCTGTTTAACAACAGAATACCAATTTAAGACTATAAATATTTTTGGCAGGTTTCTACATTTCTCAAAAACAAAACAATGTAAAATTTGAGACCCTGCAAGTCCACTCAGTCCTACTTCCTGTTTAGCCAATCGCTTGGAGAAAACAAGTTTGTTTACATTTATGGGAGATAATGCTGCTTGCTTCTTATTTATAATGTCACCTGAAAGCAAGAACAGGCATTTGTATGACACTGTTGTAGCTGAGGTTGCAAGGTATTTATGCGCCAGATATCATTTGACGCTGAACATTCATATGCCCCTTCACACTTCAACCACCATTCCAGAGGACATGCTTCCAAGCTGATGACACTTGTTAAAAAAACAGTGTTAATTAAATTTCTGACTCAACTCCTTGGGGGAGAATTGTATGTCTCCTGCTCCATGGTTTTACCCATATTCTGCTATATATTTCATGTTATGGCAGTCTTGGATGACAAACCAGCACATGTTGTTCAATTTAAGAACACTTCCACTACAGACATGAAAAACTGCAGAGATTTTTAGAGGTTTCTAAAGATAGATACAGCACTCAACCTAAGATTTAAGAATCTGAAGTGCCTTCTAAAATCTGAGATGGATGAGCTGTGGAACATGCTCTCGTAAGTCTTATAAGAGGAACACTGTGATGTGGAAAGTACAGAACTCGAACCACCAAAAAAGAAAATCAACTGTCTGTTAGTGGCTTCTGACTCAAATGATGAAAATGAACATGCATCACTTGTGCACTGCTTTGGATCATTATTGAGCAGAACCCTCATCAGCATGGAAACATGTCCTCTGGAATGATGGTCAAAGTTTTACAGTAGTTTGTTCTTGAGTGCAGTTACGTAAAAAATTCTACATTTGTAAGTTGCACTTTCACTACAGTAATTGTATGAGGTGAAATTAAATATGCTATTTTATCTTTTTTACGGTGAAAATACTTGTAATCAAAAATATAAAGAGAGCACTGTACGCTTTGTATTGTGTTGTAACTGAAATCAGGACATTTTAAAATGTAGAAAACATCCAAAAATATTTAAATAAATGGTATTCATTATTAACAGTGCATTTACAATTGCAATCAGTCATGACTATTTTTTTCATCTCGTGATTGTCATTAATTTTTTTAATCATTTGACAGCCCTAGAAAAAAGTGATGCTCTTGTTCTTAAGGCACTGGTCTGGGAACTAGAAGATCTGGGCTGAGTTCCCAACCCTACCACAGATTTCCTGTGTGACCTTGGACAAGTCACTTAGCCAATTTGTGACTCAGTTCCCCATCTATTTAACGGAAATAATGAAGCTTCTTTTCTCCCACCCTGGTCTTTCTATTTAGCTTCAATCCTGCAAACACCTGCATATATGCTTAGCTTTACTATCATGAGTAAGGTTCCGCTTTTGTCATGGAGGCCACAGAGGACACGGATTCCGTGACTTCTGCAGCGACCCACGCGGCTGGTCAAGGAGCTGAATGAGCAGCTCGGGCAGCCCTTGCACCAGTCATCTTCTGCTGCTGGGGCAGTCTCCGGCCACTCTCCCACCTCCAGGCAGTAGGAGTTTGGGTGTGTGTGTGGGGGGGGGGGGGGGGGAGGGGCGTGGCGGCTCAGGGCCAGGGATTGGGTGGTGCTTACCTGTGGTTTTATTCATATTTAACTAGAAGATTTCTCTTAGACACTCTCCTGACAAAACCCCAAAGACCCAGAAAGTGATTAGTCCATTTCTAGCGTCTTTTTTTTGCTTTAAGAGACTCTGCATACTCCTACTTATTGCTACAAGTGGAACACTCTAGGACAGTCCATGTAAAAAACAGTGACAAGTGAGCAGTAGTGGCAGCAAAGGCCAATTTGGGAAGAGCATTTATTAGAGGCAGAGGCGAAAGGTGGATTAGAGAAAAAAGTAGTTTCTACTTTGTAGATTAGAAAGTATGAAAAATACAGGTATGGGATAAAGAACTTTTTTTAAAATGACAATTAATTGAATGTTTTCTTAGTGCCTTTATTCCTATTGCTTGTGGCAAGCAACAACTGAAATTCAGAGGAATCATTTTACCCACGTCTGAACACTAATTATACACTGATGTTTTTCCAAATGCATACTCTGCATACTTCACTAACAGCAAAACAAATATGTTAAATGACCCTATTGTAGATCATATGTCAACTGCCATGGATAACCCTAACATTTACAAATTATTTGACAACAAAATGGGCCACATCCTATGATAAGGAAAAGCATCAAGATCATTTTACATTGAGAATTAAAGGTTTATAAACTAATGGCTTGATAGTTATTTTTATGTTACCATTCATAGCATTTGTAGTTTAGTTACCTTTTTGTTTTCTTGTAGTTTTCCAGCTGCAGTGCCTGCATATGTTTGTACCTTTCCAACTCACACTGTCCACATAGGTCTTCAAGATGCAACAGATGATTTTCCATTTCCTTAAAGTTTACCTCTAGCTGGGCTGCAAGAAAAACAAATATTAGCCAAGCTTCATATATATATGAAAGATAAACATTTTTCCCAGTGAACCAGAGGCAAGTATTAAAATTGCTTAATATGGTAAAATTATGCATATATTTGCATTTATCTGCTTTTTCTGGGTCAATTCCAGTCCAGGTAAGCAAGAAAGGCACAATAGACTCCTATGAACAGGTATTATAACCATGATTCAGTTGCCCCTTGTGGTCAGATACCAGGCTGCTGTATTGGATTCAACCTTTGGATTCCATGTGCTTTTAATCCTGAGTCTTAGCGCACCTACACCAGAGATGGGAAAACTACGGCCCGCAGGACCCTCCTGCCTAGCCCCATAGCTCCTGCCCCCAGACACTAGTCCCCTCCCCCATAGCTTCAGCTCATTGCGCCGCTGGCGCAAAACTCTGGGCAGCGGGGGCTGTGAGCTCTTGCCAGGTAACACAGCTGCAGAGCCCAGGCCTGATCCGATGCTCTGTGCTGCACGGTAGCATGGCTGACTCCAGCCAGGCAGCACGGCTGCCTGTCCTAGTCCACTGGGCGACACAGCTGTAGTGCCATCAGCCACCGGTGCTCCAGGCAGCATGGTAAGGGAGTAGGGGGGGTTAGATAGAAGCAGGGGAGTTCAGGGTGGTGGTGTGGATAGGGGTCGGGGCTGTCAGAGAATGGGGAACAGAGGGGTGAATGGGGGCAGAGGTCCTGGGGGGGGCAGTCAGGAATGAGAGGAGGGGCTGCATGGGACAGCAGGGGTTCCGGGGCAGTCAGGGAGAGGGGTAGTTGGATGGGGCAGGAGTCCCCGAGGGGGGGCACTCAGGAATGAGGAGGGGTTGGATGGGGTGGCAGGGGCAGAGGTTCCAGGGGCGGTCAGGGAGAAGGGGTAGTTGGATGGGTCAGGGGTCCCCCAGGGGTAGTCAGGAATGAGAAGAGGGATTGGATGGGGCGGCGGGGGGCAGTCAGGGCAGGGGTTCCAGGGGCGGTCAGGGAAGTGGGTGGGGATGAGGCAGGAGTCCCTGGCGGGCCATCAGGGGGCAAGAAGCAGGAGGGGTTGGATAGGGGCCGGACCCACCTGGCTGTCTGGGGAGGCGCAGCCTCTGCTAACCAGCCCTCCATACAATTTTGGAAACCCTCAGGCCAAAAAGTTTGCCTGCCCCTGATCTACACACTGCCTTAGTCCAGCCCTTCATGCACGCTCCCACCATCCAGATTCTTGGGATGTGGTATTCCACAGCCCACATGACCATGCCCCAAGACTGTGCTGTCCCTCCAAAGGCTCCCCAGTAGTTTAAGCATGCCCTACCAGAGCTCCACTGCATGGGCACTCCTATTTACAGTTTAACTCATTGTGGACCCTGTGAAAGCTAAACCAAACGGAATGCACAGACTTTGCAAAGAAACTTCTAAACCAGAGTTTACTTATTAGACAAAACACAGAAGTTACAAATCCATCCCACTCCATCTACTCAGTCTTCTCTTCTCTTCCTATTCAACAGATGGCCCATGACAGCCACAGACTCAAGAAGCTCCGGCCCTTGAAGTTCTGGCCCCTTTTGTTAGGTGACCTCCCAGGCAACTTCAAAACCTGACAGTTCAGCCTTGGGTTCCAAAGTGAGAAAACTAATTCCTCTGGATTCCAGCAAGCCTAATGTACTAAGGTGGACTCATTTGAATGAAGAACAAATCAAGGCAAAAGATTCTTGCTAGTTTTCCCATTGCTACCCTCCCCATTGCTAGCCCATCCGTGAGGTGAAGGGATTTCTTCTAACACCTCCTGGGTGTCCCAGCCCAGGCTGAAGACTACACAGCAGAAGTGAAGGTATAATATAGGTTACAATCAAAATGAAGTTCACAGAACAGAATGGAGTTTGTAGATAGCATGCATCTGTATCAGTTTGCCACAGTGGGTAAACTGGCCGCTGACCAGTCCTCCCAATCCTGGAGATGAAGAATCCTATATGTGATGGGAGATGAGGATAGAGACAACTCAAGCAGCATTGAACTCCAGCAACCTAACGCAGATCCTAACCATTTTTCCCCTTTGCTCTGGGATCTCTGAGGGCTGCAGTAACCCTCATGCAACAACAACAAGCAGGAAAGAGTGCAGAGAAGTGGTTCAAAGATGAAATCTCCATGTGTTTTGGATGCTCAGCAGAAAGGATCATCAGGCTGAAAAAGAATCCGTCATCTTGTCTGGCTGACAGTTTCATTTTGGCTGTGTTAAGCTGGGGACTATCTTGGGCTATACAAGCTTTTCAATTTTCTTAGCTGTCACTCAGCCAGAAATTGCAAATCCCAATGCCCACTAAGAGAGCGGGGAGCTACCATTTCACAAACAACTCACAAGCTTGCCATATATGGCAGCCAGACTCTGTGGAATTCAGCACTGTTTCAGCCCCTCACCAGAGCGCATGGGAGGGCAGCCGCTGGCTCTACACAGCAGCTTCAGAGAGTGAATTTCAGGATTCACCGAAGCATCTTTCAAGCATTGCTGAGCTACTGATGTTTTCCACACTGCACATGTTACTAGGACCAGGAATTGATAACTTTTGAAAGAAAGGAGTTTTCTTTACATTACTTGTTTGTATGTACATTAGTTTTTGAATCTTGCTTGATTAGGAAGATAATTTTAAAAAACTGAACATGTGTTTTCTGGAAAAATGTTTTCACTCTTAGTCCTAAAAGATTAATATTGTTGAATGTTTGTCTACCACACGCTATGCTAATACATTTCTATGCTTCACAAATCCTGGTGTATGCTTTTAAATTATGTACACTTCTACCTCGATATAACGCTGTCCTCGGGAGCCAAAAAAATGTGACCACGTTATAGGTGAAACCGCGTTATATCAAACTTGCTTTGATCCACTGGAGTGCGCAGCCCCACCCCCCAGAGCACTGCTTTACAGCGTTATATCCGAATTCGTGTTTTATCGAGGTAGAGGTATAGTTTGAAACTGTATTTATGTGCATCTATAGGCTCCATCAATGAGCTCTGACAGTAATACATCTCAAAATGGAAAAAAATTAGAAATAAAAAAAACAGTATTTATGTAGGGCAGTGTTTTATGAAGCATGCACTGTACCACCCTGCAGCAGCACCCCTGGGAACAGGGTGAAGGACGGGACAGCATACAGGCCTCTCAGTTGTTCTCTGGACCTCAGCTTTCGTTTCACAAAGAAGTCAGTCTCTAGTTGTTATGGTTGCAAAGAAAACCATGAAAACATGACCCAGGTGTCAATGATGCCTGTCTCAGTCTACAAACCGCCTCAAACAATAGCTCTGAAGTGTCAACTGCTCCATTCATTTCCATAGCTTCTAACTCAAATGTCAATGATAGTACTGTAAAGGTCACTATTGTTAACTCATTCACTGCTCAAAGCATGGAAGAAAACAGAATATTAAAAGGATCTAGATAATCTTCTCTTAATTTTGTAGTGATAACATGGCCTATGTTGACCTAACTTTCATCAGCATACAGCCATCAGTTATAAAGTCACATGTGTGTATGCACACTTGACTCGTTCTGTCAGCAGCACGTCTCTTCATCAGGAGCACTTGTACTGATTGTATTGTCCGTGTGGGGCATTGTGGGACAGCTCCTGAAAGCCAGTAACAGTTGACTTAAGCAACACAATGTCTGCACTGACATTGCGTAAACCTAATTACATCAACTATGACTCTATGCCGCTCAGGGATGCAGTGTTATTAAATCAGTGTAAAGAAGCACTTACATTGGTGGGAGCCAAATTTAAATGAAGACACTTCCATGGCTGGGTCAACGCAAAGCAGCTTACATTAACCTAACCCTGTAGTGCAGACTAGGCCTGAGTGACTGATCATTTTGGTTTAATGCCATGTGGCAGGAATGAAGGGGGAGATGCAGTTAGTTTCATTTTCTTGGAGAGACTCAGCTTTCCAAAGTTTGGTAAACGTTAGTGTGGGGTGTTAAAAGTTTTCCTGCTGCTTGTTTGGAAAGTTCTGCAAAACTATTATTTCCAGATCTGTCATCGTAAAAAATGACATCCAGAATTTATGGCAAGGTTAACTTTATGATACTTCACATCATAACACGATCTTTTGTTTGCACAGCATGATGCTATGCTGCGTTTAAGGGTGGGATAGCACATCCTTTCTTAACCATCATTTTCAATAATTTAATTTCTCTAGAGGTTTTAGACTGATTTCTCTAGTTTGTTCTCACAGCTCAGAATATCTTTTGTTTGGAAAGTGTAATAAAAATCTGTTGAGCTATTTGTGTGCATAATACACATAGCCTATTCAGTATATATTATGACTCACACCTAACAGTTTGTTATGACTAATCTATATTAGTCCAAATTATATTAGGTTTTCAAAAATCTAAAAATCTTCATTACTTATAAAGTGATATATTTACACAAATCACACCAACATTTAGAGCTTTGCGAAGGACTACTTTTAAAAATAAATTAAAGTACTAGCTATTTTGCTACATAAGTGACTCAGGTGGAGATCCGTCTGCTACTAACCAAAATGGTCCAATAATCTTGAAGGCAAACTTTTTTCCCCCACACTGCTCAACCAGAGATCATCTAAGCCATGAGGTGAAGAAATTGTAAACTGGGGTGCAGTGGCTAGGTTTGGCTCTGAGACAAGAGATCCTCAATCAAAAGGCAGAGCTATAGCTGATTAAATTGAGAGTTGATGTAGGTCCATGTACCAGTACTGTTTTGTCCAGGCAGAAGATACAAGGATTAAGATTGCCTCATCTCTTCTTAGCCTCCTGATTATCCTCAAAAGTAACAGAACTAGAGGGAATGCAGCAGATTACTCAACCAGGGAAGTAGTAAGCATTTATCATGGGGTCAGGGCTGTGACCTGCCCTGATGCAGAACTTTGGGCATATGTTGTTTAGGATGGTTGCAAAGGACGCTATTACCAGGTACCCTCATGGACAGAAAATCTCTTGCAGAATCTCCTCCTTTACTGACCACTTATCATGCTCTATAAAGTGTCTGCTGAGGAATTGTGCTATACTGTTTATCACTCCTGGGAGCTGAAATTTCTTTAGTGATATGTTGTTCTTTTATGCAAAAGTTCAACTTATTTTTGTCATGAAGTGATCCACTTGTGGATCTTGCATCTCCCTGCTTGTTCAGATAAAACACAGCAGTTTGTTGTTAGTGAGAACTTGAATCACCTGATTCCTGATGGTAGTAATGAATTTTCACAGGCGCAATGAATGGTTCAAAGCTCCAATACATTTATATGGAGAGAAGACTCTTGTGATGTCCATAGTCCATGAGCCTAAAAAGCTGCCACAGATGGGAACCTTAGCTCATGATGGATGCATCTGTTACAAGAGTCATTGTTAGCTCTGGTGGTAAAGAGCCCATTTGCAGGTGTTCCAGGGACCTATCCACCAATTCAGTCCCGAAGCACCTATGCAAGTGAGCAAATCAGCATGTCCATAAAGCATATGCTTGGATGGTATACTGAGTGAAGCCAGGCCTGCAGACATCCGAGGTGAAGTCTGGCATGCTGAACATGTAGACACCTGAGCCCATATGCCCCAAAAGCTGAAGGCAAGAATGTACTGCTGTCCATGGGTCAGATTTGGGGTTTTTACAAAGGAAGACTGAAACCTGTCCTTTGGAAAGAAAGCCTTCGTGGGCACAGTCCAGTTCTGCTTCTACAAAATTAATTTGTTGTGTTGACAGTAATGTCAGTTTCTCTACATTCAACTTTAGCCCCAGATGAGAAAAGAACTGTGATAAGGATGCTGTTTTGTACATTTCCGTTTGACATTCTTTGTGCTAATCAATCAGCCAGGCAGGAAAATATGTGCACTCCAAAATGATGCATATGGGCTGTTCCTACTGTCATAGGCTTGGTGAACACCCTCAGTGCTGAGGACAGACTGATGGGTAGCACTGTGTATTGGCAGTGCATGTTCCTAATTACAAATAAATACACTTCCTATGGCTTGAATGTACTGTCACACTGAAGAAATGAACCAGGTGAGGTAACCCCTCCTTTACTGTGTTAAGCACCCATTGGTCAGACTCTAACCTCTGTAAAAGAAAAATGTCATAACAATTTGGGGTTCACTCAGACCAATAAAGGATTCTGCCAATGCCTGTTCTGTAACCCCAGGTACTTCTGTGGAATGCAGTTTGGCTCAGAGCCCTGAAACCAGCATCATGTTCACAGCACAATGGCATCACCCTGACTTCATCAGCTTGGTTACTTTTTACAGGGGGATCTCAACAGCCCTTCCCATCCCCCTTGTAGTCTCTAGTCCCTCCCACTGCATCCTCACAAAAAATCAAGTTTGTTGCCTCCAAAGAGACAGAATGCACACCAGCCTGGTAGTTTACTCAGGATTTTACCCTGCAGTTCAATATACAGCAGTGAAATGTTTTGAAAAAGTAAAACAAGTTATCAACAGAAAAAACACAGTTACTCATCTTCTCATAACTGTTGTTCTTTGAGATGTGTTGTTAATGTCCATTCCAATTAGGAGTGTGCGGGCAGCAACCTGGAAATTTTTTCCCATAGCAGCATCCATCGCGTCGGCTCAGGCACCCCCTTGAGTTATGCCTTTATGATGCTGAATCTAGAGCCCTACCAACCCAATACCCCCTCTGTTCCTTCTTGTCGACTACTCCGACAGAGGAATAGGAAGGTGGGTATTGGAATGGACATGAACAAAACACCTCTAACAACAACAGTTACGAGAAGGTGAGTAACCGGTTTTTCTGCAAGTACTTGTTCATGTCCATTCCAATTAGGTGACTCCCAAGACTAAAGTTCTGGAGGTGGGGGTGGGGTTGGAGTTGACTACTGACTGGAGTACTGCTCTACCAAAGGCCACATTGTCTCTGGCCTGCCAGGTGATTGCATAATGCGCAGTGACCTCTGTGTATGAAGGGCCACATCACCACTCTACATATCTCCTGGGTGGCAACCTGTGCCAAGAATGCTGCCGAGGAAGCTGTGCTCTGGTGGAGCGTGCCGTGAGCAAAGAAGCAGGCACCCCTGCCAAGCTGTAGCACTCCCAGATGCAGGACGTGAGCTATGATTAAATTTGTTGGGAGGAGACTGGGACACCTTTCATGTTGTCTGCCACAGCTACAAAGAGTTTAACAGACTTCCATAACAGCTTCATTCTTGCGACGTAGAAGACTAGTGCTCTGAAAACATTCTATGAATGTAACCTTTGCTCCCTGCCACTTAAATGTGGTTTAGGATAGAACACTGGGAGGAAAATGTCCTGGTTGATGTGGAATTGAGAAACCACCTTCCGGAGGAAAGCTGGATGTGGCCTGAGCTGAACCTTGTCCTTATAGAATACTGTGTAGGAAGGCTCTGATATTAGGGTCTTGAGCTCAGACACCCTCCTGGCTGAGGTTATCACCAACAGAAATGCCACCTTGTATATGAGAGAGGGAGCATGTCACAAGTGGTTCAAAGGGTGGCCTCGTCAATCTGGAAAGGACCAGACTGAGGTCCCAGACTGGGACTGACTGTCGGACATGCAGGTATAGCCTGTTGAGACTCTTGTGGAAACGGCTAACCATAGGATTGGCAAAGACCAATCGGTTCTCAGTACCTGGATGGAAGGCCGAGATAGTTACCAAGTGAACCCTTACTGAGGACATGGACAGCCCCTGCTGCTTAAGATGGAGAAGGTTGTCCAATATAAACGGTATAGAAGCAAGAGTGGGTGATGAACTGCGTTATGTCACCAGATTGAGAATCTCTTCCACTTGGCTAGCTAGGTAACCCTGGTGGAGGGTTTTCAACTGCCAAGGAGGACTTGTCTGACCAAGTCTGAACAGGAAAGCGCCACTGGATTCAGCCATGGAGCTTTCATGCCGTGAGGTGTAGTGACTCGAGGTTTGGGTGCTGGAGATGACCGTGATCCTGGGTCAACAGGTTTGGGAAGAGCGGCAAGGTGACTGGGGCTTCCATGGACTCGTAATGTGTACCAGTGCTGGTGGGGCCAGGCTGCAGCTATCAATATCACTGAAGTCTGTTCCCTCCGTATCTTGAGGAGTACCTTGTGAACGAGTGGAATGGGCAGGAATGCGTAAAGAAGATGGTCTCCCCATGGGAGGAGGAATGCTTTTGTGATGGAACCCGAACTGTAACTCAGGAAGGAGCAAAACTGCTAACACTTTCTGCTGTGCCACGTGGCGATCAAGTCTATCTGGGGAAAGCCCCACTGATGGAAGATGGAGTTCATGACATCCAGGCATTAAGGACCACTCGTGGCCGTGGAACGATCTGCTGAGATACTCCGCCAACTTGTTCTGTACCCCAGAGGTACGATGCTTGAAGGTGTATTGAACGCTCTACACAGAAGTCTGACAACAAGAGGACTTCCTGGCACAGGGGAGAGGAGAGGAGAGTGCACCCCCATTTGTTGATATAGAACATTGCCATGGTGTTGTCTGGCATTACCAATAAACATTTCCCTGTTAAGTGGGTATGGAAAGTCTGGCACGCCAGGCGCACTGCTCTCAGCTCTGAGAGTGATGTGGAGAGCGAGCTCTGCCCCAGACCAGGGATCTTGAGTCCTGAGGTCCCCCAGATGTGTTCCCTAGCCCAGTACTGATGAGTCCATCACTAGGGAGAGAGACAGCTGATGGCTGGAGAAGGAGACCCCTACACATACTACCTATAGATCAAGCCACCACAGGAGGGAGTTGAGAACCTGGCATGGTAGGGTTATGACCCTGTCCAAATTGCCCCAGGCTGGCTGTTACACCAACGCTAGCCAGGACTGAAGAGGCCGAAGTCTGAGCCTGGCATGCTGCACCACATAGACACAGGCTACCATGTGTCCTAGAAGTTTCAGACAGTTCCTTGCTATAGTGGTGGGGAACTGCCTGGGACTTTGAATTTTGTTGCTGAGAGCTTGGAACATCACTTCCAGGAGGTACTCCCTGGCCAGGGTTGAGTCCAGCACCACCCCTATAAATTCTATCCACTGAACTGGAGACAACGTTGATTTCCCCACGTTCAGAAGGCGGCTCAGATTGTCAAACGTCACTCTTATGAGGTCGACCTGTGCCTCCACTTGAGCTCTGGAGCGGCCTTTGATGAGCCAGTCATCGAGGTACATGAACACCTGTAAATGCCGCATGTGCAGGAATGTGGTCACGACTGCCATGTACTTGGTAAACACTCAAGGTGACGCTGACAGGCCAAACGGGAGGACTGAACTGGTAGTGGTTGTTTATCACAAACCTGAGGTATTTTCTGTGGGGCAGAGTTATTGCTATGGGTAAGTACACGTCCTTCAAGTTGAGGGTGGCATGCCAGTCTCCTGGATCCAATGAAGGGATGATGGAGGCCAAAGAGACCATGTGGAACTTGAGTTTCTTCATGAACTTCTTGAGTTCTCAGGTCTAGGATGGACCTGGGAATACCAGGAAAAGAAATCCTTGCCCTTCTGCTCCCAAGGAACCTCTTCCACTGTCCTATGCAAAATGAGTGAGTGCACCTCCTATATAAGGAGTTGCTCATGAGAGGGGTACCTGAAGATGGGGAAGGGAGGGTGGAAGAGCAGGAGGGTACAGCATTGGATGGAGTATCCCCACTTTACTGTGCAGAACAGCCAGCAGACTGAAGTGATATGGGACCATGCACAGTAGAAAGGGGGTAGTTGGGATGAAAAAGTAAGGCAGGGTAGATCCAGTTCTTGTTCTGGTGCACCATCCTCGACTGCGCCTTCAAAAGGTCGGTTTGGGGCCAGGGAGCTAGTTTGGGTTTCCTGTCGCTCCTATTTCTCCTCCAGGAACCAGATAGTCGGTTCCATTGGTGGTAGAACCGCGGAAGAGGTTGCGGTCTGAAATGTCTCCACTGCATGGCGGGAGTATGGAGGTCCAGCGATTTGAGGGTGGCTCTTGAGTCTTTTAGGCTACGAAGCCTTTTATCCGTCTTTTCAGACAACAGAGTCACACCCTCAAAAGGGAGGACCTGAATAGTCTGCTAGACCTCATATGGCAGACCTGAAACTTGGAGCCAAGAGCCCCGTCTCATGGGCACCCCGTAGCCATCACCCTGGAGGCAGCATCAGCTCCGTCTAGCACCGCATGCAGGGAAGCTGAGGAGATGAGCTTGCCCTCCTTGACCAAGGCCGAGAACTTGGCATGGAAGTGTTGTGCCAGCGCTTTGCAAATTTTCCATTGCTCCACATGTATTATAGCAGTACCTGCTAACAACAACAGCCTGCTGGTTTGAAATGCGGAGTTGCAACCCACCCATGGAATAGACCTTTCTACCAAAAAAGGTTGAGTCCTTTCGCTTCTCTGTTCTTAGGGGAGGGTCCCTGATAGCCCTGCTGCTCATGCTGGTTAGCAGTGCCCACATCCAGGGAATCAGGCAGCAGATGCAAGTATAGATGCTCGATGACAGAAAGTAGCACCTGTAACTGCACTTAGCTGTGAGAGGCAATGAGGCTGGGGTTTGTCAAAGTTTTGGTTGTGACAGATACAGTTTTGATGACAGGGAGGGCAATATGTGCGGGCTTGGAGGGCACTAGGATGTCCATCATGGGATCCATGTCTCTGATTACCTTCTCCTCATGAATGCCCAGGCCCTGGGCAACTTGTTGCAGCACCCTGTTACCCTCCAAAGCTGGGGCTATAGCGGTGCCCGCCAGTGTCTCATCTGGTGAGGAAGAAGCCCCCATAAAGAGTGGCTGTTCTCTCACCATGGCACCCAAGGAGTTCCGCAACTCCTGGGGATTCCCAGGCTGGAGCCGACCTGGACAGTGCTGTTCCTGTAGGTGCCGAGACAGAGGACACCCAATGCGGGGCTGCAGGTGGTGCTGTAGGAGTCAATGTCAGCACCATCAGTGTCGTCAGTGCCGACTGCGCAGACAATGGTGCCACAGCCAACAGCGTCGATGCATGCTGTGGCGGTGCCTCAATAGCTAGCTGCAGTGGCTGGGAGATCGCCAGGCCTGCAGGTCTCCGAGGGGGCGGAAGGTGGAACAAAAGTAGCTGAGGCTACTGATGTTGCTGCCGAGAACGACCCTTGACTCGGTCCCTGGCTCTGATAGAAGGCCCAGGCGTCCAGAAAGGCCACTACACTGGGTTCTGCCACTGTGGGGGCTATGGTGCCAGGTAAGCTAGTCTCTCCCACTGTGACCTGGACCTTTGCTCCAGAAGCAGTTAAAATTCATGGGAATGATGTACGTGAAGTTCCCCAGCTTGAGTGTTTGTACGTGACCTGAACAAAACATACAATTTCAATTTCACAGACTAACAAAACTGTAGAACAGTAAAACCTCATTAATCCACACATTTTATAATACTGCAATAAGTGACCCATCCTACCACCTAGCAAAAATTTCAAAGAGATGTGATTAAAATATTCTATTTCTGGTAAATCTTTAATATTTTGGGAAAATAAGCATTTACAGCACTAGCTCATGAACTATAATGACCCATAATTTTCAATATAAATCACAGAAAACTGATCCACTAACTTGCTTTTTAAATAATTGCTCACTTACTAATTTGCAGAATTCACTAGCACACAACAGGTCTCCTACAGTGTAATTTAGAGTGATGTAGTATTTTACTAGTTTTCTTCCTGTTTTAAAAGAGGAGGAAATCATGTAATAAAATCAAGCAATTTAAAAAAAAAAAAAAAAAAAAAAAAAAGAGAAAGAAAAGGTGAAAACTAGAGTCCAGCAACAGGCAACCACTTCTGAGCAGCAGTATTTGAGCAGCCTCTACTGGGAGCCTGGGAGAAAACTTTATTTACTTGCTTGAAGAACAGGGATTTGTGTTTTAATCCTAATTAGAGCTCTGTACAAGACAACAATTCAGTTTTACAGCAACTTTCAAGGTTTTGAAATTTGTATACATTTCACATTGGAAGAAAAGCAAAACCTTTTAACCATTTTCACAAAAACATAATTGGGAGAGAAGAACTCTATAGCTAAGTGTTTAGGGCACTGGTCTGGGATTAGAGCTTGCTTGGAGTTTTTCAACAAGAGGTGTTTTCCCCCAATCAGACATCAAATCATTGAAACCAGAATTTTCACAAAAATATTCTCAGGTCTGGGAGGGAAGGCGAGGAGAAGATGCAGGAGAAGGGGGAGAGGGAAAGAAGGATAACTGACCCATCCCACAATAGCCAATAGTTTGGTGGTTAGGACACACATCTGGGATGTGGGAGACCCAAGTTCAGGTTCCTGCTTTGCCTGATTAGGAGCAGTGTGTGATCATGGATCTGAACCTGGGCCTCCCACATCCCAGACCTGGGCCCTAACCACCACCACCGCACTGTAGAAGTAAATATCACAGCTAGTTTACCCGATTCAGGTTCGTTCTATGGGGCTACAAAATGGGAAGTGTAGATGTTCCCACTCAGGCTAGAGACTGAGCTTTGAGATCCATTCCCTCACTGGGTTTCAGATCCTTGGCTCCAGCCTGAGTGGGAACAGTGACACTCCCCATTTTTCAGTCCATGATCCCAAGTCCGTTAACCTGGGTTCTGAGATCTGCTGTGTGGTTGTGTGTGTTTGGGGTTTGGTGTTTTTTTTTTGGGAGGGGGTAGAATAGATGTACCCCCTCTCCCTTTCAAGAGCAGGCAAGCACATGAGGAGCCTGACTCAAAAATGTTCCCAACCAGCAGAATTTGTCAAAAATTAATTTTAGTGAAAATGTTGCAAACAGCTCTAATCCTTATCCACAGTAAATTCTAGTAAGTACATTCTGAAGTTACAGAATCCAGTTAGTGTCCTTTATCATTCCTTGCAGTGCAACATTCTATAGGCCAAGGATATAAATACCCTTGAGTTGCTCTCTACCTCCAAAAGCTCTATTTGCAACTGGCCTCAGAAGCAGAGGAAAAGAGGCAGGGTCACTGCAGCTGAGTGGATAGAATACAATTGAAGAACAAGAGCTACTGTTGAAAAGTAACCTCCTTTTCTTCCCTTGCCTTCCCCTAGCCCTACTGTAGGCAACTAGGTGCAACCTCCCAGAGGAGGTAAACAAGGAGTCTTTCAGAAAAGGGGATTGAATTAGTACCTATGACACAGTATCAAGATATTGAATCATGAAGGTGCAAGCCAAAACTTCATACAGCAGCTCTACAAACTACACAAACAGGTCAGTGTACGTCTGTGCCATTAAGATTGGGCTCGATCAACTAGGGAAATGGCAGACACATCAGCTGGTTCCTAAATGAGGTGGGTTAGTCTTTGTCAAATCTAAAGGGCCATAAATAAATCACATTTCAAACTGGTGGGGTTGTAGTTGTTAATACCCCGAAACTCAGGCCATGTAGCCTTACTTCACTATAGTTCTACAGTTTGGGGGGAAAAGGCAGACAGCGGTATGAACAGAGATGGAAGTTTGATAAAACTTTTGTCAGGAATTTGAGGATGGGGTTTGAATATCACCTTGTCTTTGTGAAATAGTATAAAGTGAATGGGCCATCAGATTGTGCAGCTCAAACCCTTCTAGACTAAGTAATACCCACAAAAAGTGGAAGCATGTGACCTGAAGCAAGCAACAGCAAGATTTTTCATTGTTTTGTTTAACATATTAAAATTCCCAAAGATCAGTAGGTTACTGGATAGAATTCCTGGGCATTTTAAATTTGTTTCATCATGGGATGGTAAAACACTTGTGACTAACATATCCCTGCATAAGGAACAACATAGAAGATAAATAAGCATTTGCAATGAACAGGAATAGTTGCCTTGAGCAAACCATTTAAACCAGTTCCATTCGGCCATGTAAAGCTGCCCAGCAGAAGGCTTTTGGATTCCAACATTACTTCCTTTATCCCCTCAGCTAAGCACAAGACATTCTCCCCTAAAAACTCTGCAGTTAAGACATCTGTTTTAGGGTTCCAGAGGTGGTATTATTTGGATGCACTACTCTACCTTTCTGATGAGACAAGCTTCACAGGAAAGAGAATAGGTGAACTTTTAATAGGGCCAGAAACTCCAAGACCACGTCTACAGGATCACTAACTCTTGTCTTGCCAATTCTTCAATACCCTGAAAGCCAGAAGAATTTGAAGGAAGGCATGAAGGAGTTTTTCTTCAGTTTAAATGAAGTTATATTTATCACCTTAGAATGAGCACCTGTATTTAGGCAGCACTGAATACTGGTTCAGGATACGTTCCTGTGGCACTATGGTGCGTGTTGGGAGTTTGAAAGGAGGTTCCTGTTATAATTAAATCAATTTAAATTTAAAGTCTAAGAACCAAGACTTCAGGGTTAATGAGGAGGGGATTATTGCCATGGCCTGATCCTTCACAATCTTTTTTGTCATCTTTACTCTCATGTGGGAAAGGTGTAAGGCATAAAGGGGACATTTCAGCCCAGGGTGGGCAAGCTACGGCCCACTGGCTGGATCCAGCCCCTCAGGACTTTGGATCCGGCCCATGAGATTGCCACCCATGGGGCTGTGGACCCCATGCTGCTCTCAGATGCGACCAGCATCACCTCCCTGCGGCCCCTGGGCGGGGGGGGGCAGAGGGCTCCATGCGTTGCCCTTGCCTCCAGGCACTGCCCATCACAGCATCCAATGGCCGGGAATGGAGAATCACGGTCAATGGGAGCTTCAGGGGAGGTACTTGGAGACGCGACAAGGGCAGCGCAGGCAGAGCCCTCCGCCTCCCCTCCCCCAGGGCCGCAACGCTTCCTGGAGCAGTGCTGGGCCGGGGACAGTGCAGGTATGCAGGGAGCCTGCCCTGGCCCCGGTGTGCACCGCTGCCACCCCGGAGCCGCTTTAGGTAAACAGCGCTGGGCCGGAGCCTGAACCCCTCCTGTATCCCACCCCCCAACTCCCTGCCTTAAGCCCCCTACCTGCACCTCGCACCCCTCCTGCACCCCAACCCCCTGCCCTGAGCCCCCTCGCACAGTCCGTGCATCCCTCCTGCACCCCTGCCCTGAGCCCCCTCCTATACCCCAACCCCTGCTCTGAGCCCCCTCATACATCCCACATCCCTCCTCTGCCCCAATCCCTTGCCCTGAGCCCCTTCCTGCACACAGCACCTCCTCCCACACCCCACATTCCCTCCCACATCCCAACTCCCTGCCCTGCATACAATTTCCCCACCCAAATGTGGCCCTCAGCCAAAAAAGTTTGCCCACCCCTGTTTTAGCCCATGTCTGAGATGATGTTGGTTTGGCATGATTTGTTCTTGAAAAATCCAGTCTGGCTATTTTTTTTATAACTAAGGATACGATTTCGTCATGGATTCCGTGACTTTACCAGACCTCTGACTTCGGCTTCAGCTGTCAGCTACAGGGGCGGAGCTGCAGCTGTGCATCTCCAACCCATGTCTTCTGCTGAGTCTGTGCGCCCCCAACTCACAGCTTTGGCCAGAGCCTGGGCTGTACACGCCCCCACATGGTGGTGGGGCTGTCAGTCCCCTCCATGGGGCTCCAGTTGTCATCCATTTCCGCCCCCACCCTCTCTCCCCCCATTATTTTTAGTAAAAGTCATGGACAGGTCATGGACAATAAACAAAAATTCATGGGAGCCGTGACTTTTACTAAAAATAACCATGACAAAATCTTAACCTTACTTATAACCCTATTATCCTTTAGGTACTTACAAAAGAATTCATTCCACTATCTTTCCGAATTTCAAGTATCAAAGTTAAACTGACTGATCTATAAGTTTCCCAGGTCTGCTTTGTCCTCTTTTTTAAAGATAAGTGCTATGTTTGCCCTTCTCCCGTCCTCTAGGACCTTACCAACCCTCCATGAATTACCACAAATAATTCCTAGTGCTTCCAAGTTTGCTTCAGCTAGTTCCTTAAGTACCTAGGGTGAATTTCATCAGCCCCTGAAAATGTGAATACATCTAAATATTCTTTAATCCATTGTTTTCCTATTTTGACTGATTTTCCTTCCCCCTTATTAATAGTGTGTTGTATATCTGGTTACTATTAACCTTTTTTGGGAAAACTTATGCAAAATAGGCACTGAACACCTCATCCTTCTTGATGTCACCAGTTATTAGCTCTCCTTCCCCACTATACTTTCCTTCATCTTCCTCTTGCTGCTCGTGTATTAATAGACCCTATTCTTATTGTGTTCATGTCCCTTGCTAGGTATAAATCATTTTGCCTTTCTGATTTTGTGCTTACATGCTTGTGCTATTCTTTTGTAATTAGCCTTAGCAATTCATCCACGTTTCCACTTTTTGATTTTCAGGTCATTAAAGAGCTCCTGGTAGAGACTGCGATGCTATGTATAAGAAAGATGACCATTTGTATCATTGTTGCTACCACTGTTATACAAGACAACAAAACTTGTACAATTTCATGTAAGGAGTAAATTGCAAAATTATGAATTGCTAAGTATGATTATCCTGTTTATATGCATGTAACATCTCTGCATCTGAAGTTATGAATACTGGCCATATACTTGTATCTTAAACCTTTGTTATAGTATTCCTGGGTGACAACCCCAGACAGAATTTACATTAGGGCTAGACAGCTACATGTTGACGGCCTATCAGGGACACTTCACTCTCACAATGAACCACTGAAGAAGCTCCTGTTCAGATAGCTCTTCCTGAGAATGCCTCAGACAGCAAACAAGCAATGGCCACCCCCTGTGATTCAACAAAATGTGTAAGGGTGTGTGATGTGACCATGGACTCCATCTTGGGCCAGTAACTTTCCACATACATGGGCTGTGGGCTTTGTTGGGGACAATAAATTTCCATGCACATGGCAAAGGATATAAAAAGACCTGAGACACCTCCATGTTGCTTCTTCCCTGCTCTAATTCTCTGGACTGTGAATTTACAACTAAAAGGAGCATCCTGAACTACGGACTGAGGACCTTTCAATCTTTTGGAAGACAAGACAGACTCTTGCAAGCCAACAATCTATTCCATCACTGCTACAAACCTGATAAGGATTTTACATCATTTGTATGTATATGATTAATCATTTATAACTTTTATATTATTAATCTTTAATTAGTAACTAAGAATTGACTTAGTTTGATATTTTGATAAAATCTGAGATCTGAGGATATGTGCCTGATCCTTTGGGATTAGAAAGAACATAACATATGGTGAAATAGGTTTCTAATAACCTCTCACAATATTAGATTTGGTTGCCCGGATCAGAGCCAAGGGCTGCAATTCCCGAAGGGGACTGTGTTTAGCTTCACGTTAACCAGTGTGCTGGAGAAGCTCTTATGTTATTGCCTTGGTGAATTAACTTAGAGCAGGGGACTCAAACTCAATTTACCTTAGAGCTAGTGCCAGTTCTCAAATCCTCCCAGCAGGCCAATGTCACTCATGCCACTCAGAATCTGTCCCCCAAAAACTCCACCCCCCACCTGCCTACGGCTCTGGGACAGAGTTTGGGTGGGGGAGGAGGTCTGGGATAGGGAACTGGGGTGCAGGCTCTGGAAGGGAGTTTGGGTAAGGGGAAGGGGTTTGGGGTACAGGATCTGGGAGATGTGTGGGGAGTGGGTCGGGGGTGCAGCACTTACCGGGGTTCCAAGGCAGGGCAGGCTGGGGGGCCTCTGCGTGCTTCTTCTCCCAGGCACTGCCCCTGCAGCATCCCACTGGCTGCAGGGGCGCTCGGGGCAGGGGCAGTGTGCGGAGGCACAGCTCCGCCCCGCCCCGCCCCGCGGCTGCACAGAGGGGCCGGCAGCCATTGGAGGGAACAGGCAGATGCCACTCAGCTCCGCAGCGCTGCCGGGGCCCCTGAGGGGGGGGAGTGCACAGGGACAGCAGGTGAGGCTAAGGGAGAGACCTGGCCCGAAAACTGCTGGAGCCCCGCAGGCCACACTGGGGAGGCCTGCAGGTTATGAGTTTGAGACCCCCTGTTATGAAGTAAATCACCAGCTTCGGGGATGGCCTGCCCTATTACTTGCAATCTGCTGTGATTATAGCATTCTTAGTGTGGCCCATCCAAGACACCTGGCCATAGAGCCATATTAGCCTCCTACTATTCTTCCAATAGCTCCTTTGCAGCGGAACAGGTTGCAGTTGTATGTTTAATATAGTCTCCCTGAGAAACTGCCAGCTCTCCTGAATTCCTTCATCCCTTCGATTTTCTTCCCAGGGACCTGATCTGCTAATTCCCTCAGTTTGTTTAAAGCTGCTTTTTTGAAGTCCATTTTCCTTACTCTGCTGCTCTCACGCCTTCCTTTCCTTACTATCATAAAATCTGCATAATTTCAAAATCACTTTTACCCAAATGCTTACTGTAGCAGAAGCTAAGGAATCAATAGGTGACTGTTCCTGATCATATTTTCAGGGGATCTCCAGGACGTTATTTGTATACTTTGAAGTTTTGGAAGATCATGCTGTAATGGACTGCATTTCCACCTAGAACACTGATTTCATTATGGGCTGCATGCCATTGTTTCTCTTTGTACTACAAAAAAATTCTTGTGCCCTTACTAAAATCTGCCTCTCCACAGAACTGGTTCCATAATTCTCAGACGTAGGATATGGATTATTTTATCCTTTATCTTCTGATGCTACCAAGATCTTGTTGATAGTGTTGGTTTATTTTAATTTATTTTGAGGAAAGGACAAACTTGTCCCTAAGACAATGAGTGAGTTCTATATTACATCTAGGCTTGCCAGAGGTTTTTTTTTGTAAAAATTCTGATGGACAGTATTGATGTATCTATAAGCATATTTTCCAACTGTTATCCATTCACATTTTCACAACTGCACAAAGTTATGGCTTTTAAGGATTTTCTCCCTATTTTCATCTATTTAAATTTTCACAGTTGCAGGAAATTATTGGGGGAGGACTCAGACAATTTAATGACTGTAAATGTTAAGATTTATAAATCTTTTAACTTTAATTGTTCAAACATACACTGTCAACCCATCAAAATATACCAAATGAATATCCTTAAAATTTACTTACTTTGTCCATCTGTACATTTAGATTATTGTTGGAAATATTGTGTGTGTGTGTGTGTGTGGTGAAATTAACATTTACTGCCATTTACCAACAAAAATCTATATTAGGCTTTGAAGGATTAGCCTTCCTTGATTATCTCCAAGCACCCATTTGCAGAGGTGGTTCACTCCCAGATGAGGGTGCAGGGATGGAATCAGCCTAGAACCGAGAAACTAAAAACAAAAACACAAGTTCAATTGTTTTCTAGAGGAAGACCAAGGCTGGGATTTAATTCTCAGAACAGAATGGCCTTCTCCTAATTTGTGATCTCAATAGTGGAACCTAGATGAGCAAATTCTTCAAAGGGAACACCTGCTGAGATAAAATAATTTGAAGTCTCTCTCTTCCTAGAGTGAGGGAGGGACTTATTCTCATCTAAAGATTCAATGACTGCTTTATCTGTACGCTCACTTTACCAACAATACACATGGAAGGATATCAGATATTAGCCTGAAATATTCCAATTTCTTCAAGGAGAGCTGTAGTTGCCCCTCAGACACATCTTTGAAAATTATGAATAACAGCAAAACAGTCAGGTGCAGCATTAGCCCTGAAAAGCTGTTAGGAAAATCTAGTTTAAAACAGATTATGTATTTTTTATTTGTGTGCACTCTCACAATTGTCTCCTAAATGAGAACAGACCTGAACAATAAGAGATTGTAGCCAATACTCAGCACTGAGGCTGTTGTATCCAAATTTAGTCTGTGTGATGATTTCACTCATGTCTCTGTGTTTGGCAGGAATATTCCCTCAGCTAGTATGATTAGGCCTTTTACTAGTGAAGCTGCCGGTTTCACCTTAGCCAGAGTAATGAAGATCTTTTAGTCCTTAGGTACCAATGTGTCTTCATAGGGATTTCCCACTCCCCCTTCGTTACACCCTCAAACCAGGTAAGGAAGAACTACACAGCATTCCTTCAACTTTTCAGGGTATTTTATTAATGTTTCATTTTCTAAAAACATAAGTACATATGAAGTTAGTCTTCAATTTGGCTTAATTCTGAGAAGCTTAATTAAGAGTCTCAGGTATCTCACTCAAAATCCCAGGTCTAGAGATTCAGCCTTCTCTTTAGAAGATCTAGAGAGGACGCTCACATGAGAGGTTTTAAGACACCGTGCTGCCCCTTTAAGAGCAAAATGTGAAGCAACTGCCTTCACCAGTCCTTGGGACAAATCCTTGAGAGGAGGGGGAGAGCACATTACCAGGGAGATCAAAAAAGAATATGCAGAAACATATCGTGCATGTCTGTCCCCTAAGGAAAACAGTAGTCACATTGGGCTAGACCTACAAAGGGACTACGGAGACAAGGTGGGTGAGATAATATCAGGGAGATCTAAGGGACTTAGGATCACACACCCTGCCACCCAGTGGAATCAATCCCCAACCCCACATTAGGTGTCCAAGCTTTCTATACAATGCATAGGCAGTTAGGCACCTAAAAAAACAAGGGATTCGTAAAAGCCTGCACACAGAGCAGGGACGTGACTAACCTGGCCAGTAGGAAGTGTCAAGGAAAAGGGTGCAAACAAAGCCCTGACCCTGAAATTCAGTTAGGCACCTATCCCTGCTTGGGATTCACAGCTGTGAACCCTCCCCTGAAATTAGATACCTATACCAGGTCAGCCCTTTTGCAAAAAAAGAAAAAAAAATGGAAGTGGTGGCAGTACAACCCCTCCCCCTTATGCCCAAAAGTCCAGTGGTTAAAGCACTCACCTGGGTAGTGGGGGATATCCCAACTCTGCCTAATCTGGAGCAAGGACTTCAACTCATGTCTCCTAGGTGATTGCCCTAACCACTGAACTATAAAGCTATTCTGGGGTGGATTTCTCAGTCTCTCCTTTTGAAGCTGTTCTACTTTGCATGAAATACTTAAATACTCCTTGGAGCAGGGACTGGAACCTAGGTATCCCAAGAAAGTGTGCTAATCACTAGGCTATAGAATCATTCCCCCTCTCTCTCACCCAATCAATACGTAAATTTTATACCAACAGGAGGTAGATCCGACAGAGAAGGGGGTCTGAATCACTTCACCTCGTGCTATCGGCTGCTGGGTCCAGACTGAGTGGGGTGTGCCAACACAGAATGAGGAGGGAACCGGACCCACTGGGAACAAATGACTCACTAGTATTAGAAAGGTTGCAGGAGCTGGCACCTTTTATGGTGGCTACAGCCTTTTAAGAAAGACAGCTTGTGAGAAGGGGGATATTTTGTAGCCTTTTCAACCATCTCAGCACAGAACCTGCCTATGTGCTGGCTGGGAGCAGGAATTTGAGCACGTGTGTCTGTTTAGGAGTTTTGAGGAGAAAACCCTTGAAGACAATGAAGAAAAAGTTAAAGTTAATCTTTTACAAATCCTGTAAAGGCTCTACTACAAAGGGAGACCTATCATCTGTCATGTGTGCCATTTGGAAGCAGAGAATTCTGAAGAGTTTTTCCTGATGGAAAGTCCTATACTCAGAGCACAGATATGCTCGGCCTACCCATGGAGATGGGGAATGCCCACTGTGGAGACTGACATGGAATTATTCAGTTCTAGAATACCCATAAACCTTGAAATACAAGACAGTGGTAAGTGATAGTTGCTCAAATTTACAAGATGAAAGAAATATACAGTATAAACCTCTAGGAGGCAGAAGAGTTACACTTATGAACTGCACTCTGTAGGTTATTTTAAAACTTTCCACTACAGATTCTAAAGCAAAATATACAAGAAAGCTGTGACAGAACTAAATTTAGTACATTTTAAAGAGAAAAAAGAATACTGTCAGTATTGTATCATTTTCTAAGACGCCTCTAATTTTCCCTCTACTGAAAGAGCCTATCAGATGTTCTTAATATGGCAGTGATTTGAAAGTTGAAGCACAATCAGGTTTTTCAAAAACGCCTTAGCTCACAACATGGATTCTACTTTTCAAAAACACTGAAGATCATAATTCTCTCAAATACAAACAGCAAATATTCTAGTACATAGTTATTCTATGAATTAGGATATGTGAGCATGCTCCACTGGGCACAGCCCCCTCTTCTGTCCAGTGCCATCCAACCCAGCCCCGTCCCACTCCTGTCTATTACTAACCCCTAGATTCTCATCCCAGTCCCATTTGCTTCAGTTAGCCAATCCCAGTCTCCACTCCCCAGATGTCCCATACCAGTCCCCTTGCCCAGCAGTCCTAAATTTCACTCATCCAGACTACAGTAACTCCATGCTTAACGTTGTAGTTATAGTCTTAAAAAAATGCAACTTTAAAGTGAAATGATGTTAAGCGAATCCAATTTCCCCATAAGAATTAATGTAAAGGGGGAGGGGATGTTAGGTTCCAGGCTAATTTTTTTTTGCCAGACAAGAGACATTATATACATATACTGTGTAAGTTTTAAACAAGTTCTAATCAGAGGATTGTCTGAGGACCTGCTCATGAGCTCCCTGAGCTTCTCCTAAAGCAATTGTGTTGATATCAGGTGGGATATTTCCCAGGGAATGCATCGCCGCTAAATGATGAACTAGCTCTGCGCTGAGCCCTCAAGGGTTAACACATTAATGTAGCCCCACACTGTACAAGGCAGCACCAAGGGAGGAAGGAGACAATAGAACAGCAGCTGCAAATACTTCTCTGGGGAAACAGAACGTGATGAACCACCCCTGCTATCCCTCAGGAGCGCACCACTCCTTCCCCTGGATGGCGCAAGCACAGCTGCACAGGCGTCTACTTTCCAAAGTCATGGAGGAGGGCCGGAGGGAGCACTCAACCCTCAGCTCTGCCTCAAGCCCGACCCCACTCCACCTCCCTCCCCCAAGCACATCCTCTCTCCTCCCCCTACCCTCCTGACTGCCCGCGAAACAGCTGATTGCTGCAGACGGGAGGCACAGAGAGGGAGTGGGGAGTTGCTGATCCAAGGGGCTGCCAACCCACCCTGGTTCCAACTGCCCATGGCCAAACAATGTTATAAGGAAACACCGCAAAACTTTAAATGAGTATGTTCTCTAATAGATCAGGGACGTAACAATGAAACAATGTTAACTGGGACGATGTTAAGTGAGGAGTTACTGTACTTGTCCCAGTTCTCCCTCCCAATCCCATTGTCCAAACAACCTCAATTCTCCTTACACATCTCCTTATCCAATCTGTCTCCCCCCCACCATTACCCCATGTTTTCCATACCCACTGGGTCTCAGTCCTAATCTCCCACCCCAGATCCCCTTGCATCTCAGTTCCAATCCCCGTACATGTCCCCTAGCTACTTGTCCCAGTCTCTTTGACAGCCAGTCTCAGTTCTTCACCCCACACCCCAGCTTCTCATCAGATGCATTTCCTCTCACCCCCACTGTCCTCAGTACTAATCCCTTTCCACTCCCAGTTCCTCAGCAAATCTCTCTCTTTCCACCCCTCCCACACCCTCCATTGGGTCCTAGTTCCCACCTCCACCCTATTTCTCTCTCTGGTTCCCAGTCCCATTCTCCTTGCCCAGCCTCCCACTCAACTAATAGTCCCAGCTTCTGTCCTCTGCTCCCTCTCCTCCCACACCCTTTGTTAGGCTCTGCTGCAGGATGCTTGTCCCAATCTAGTCCATTCACCCCTAAATGTCTATCTATTGCCCCCTCTGCATTTGAACCAGACAGACAGTTTCCTCCTCCATGGCTGCCTAGCCATCAACAGGAGTATCACTCACATCACAGAAAGGAATCCTCCTGTTCTCAGTTCTGTTGCCCAGACAGACTTGGTCCACAGCAGCCCCAAGCTGCAATTACTGGGAAAGTCCTGCTTAGTTTCAGGCTGCGGCATTCCCAGTACAGACAGAATTTTTGGAAGAATTTAGTTGCTGAAATTTATTAAGTCTCTACTGAGTATGTACAAACTGCCCTTTTTCCAAAGGCTTATGACTTGGCCAGACTTCAGCAGATTTTCATAAGGACAGCAAAAAGGCATATCATTGAAACAAAGGCTACCCTTCTCCTAAATTTCAAGTCGCAGTTCAATGCTTGGGAGCACAAGAGCTTTTCAAAGAAAAGGTTACCAAAATTGTTTAGCATGGACAAAAATAATATTTTTCATTAACCTTGTTCTTGGAAATGGATGAACCATTTTGGCTGAAATTTTCCAAAATATTCAGCATGAGGCAGACATCAGCAATAGAAAATTTCTGCCCCAAAGGTACTGTTCAGAAAAGTTGTAAGCATCTGAAAAAACTGATCTTATAAAGGGACTTGTTGGGCAACCTTACTAATAGGCAGGGCTCATAACGCCTATGATAAGACCAACACCAACACGAAAGGCTAGCCCTGCACTCCCAAGGTGTCTTGGCTATTTACACTATACCCGCAATTTTTGTAACTGTAACAAAACAATAATGTACAATTAAAAATACTCCTGCTTTTATTTTAGCTACCAGCTGGTGTGTCCCAGTTTAGGTGATTCTCTCACAGAAATGCAATTTACAGATAAGTTCTCTAAGAGTGTGCAGATTCAATAGTTGAATACACTCAAATTATGTATGATAACCAGCTAGTTTTCAAGACATTCTATAAAACAGAGAAATCATCTATTAGAGTAAAAATAGCTTTACAATTACAATTATCAGAACAGCTGAATTATTGCCAGTCCTCTGTGTTTTGTTATGTGACTAATATTTAACAATGTTTTTTTACATCTATTAAAAAACACATCACACACAGCTTACCCAGATTTGCTGTCATGGACTCCAGATCTGCTAAAAACCCTGGAACTTGCTGGAGTTGTTCCTGCAGCTCTACTAGACTACTCCTCTTCTTCTCCCAGTGTGCAGAAAGCATCACAACTTCGCTATCCACTAGCTGTAATATTTACAACCAATGATAAAACTTAGTTTGTATTTACTTGCAAAATAGTGATTATTAATTCATGAACTTCAGCTTTAAGAGCATCTTGATTGATTTGTATAATCCATACAGCCACAAAGCCTATGACTAGAGCAATGAAGTTTCAGTGCTGAGAGAGATGTTCACAGTATGCTTTAGTACAAGTTGCGAGGCGGGGCGTTAAAAAAAATTTTTAAGTTCAATATGCTCTAACAGGAAGTCTCCATAAAATGTAGACTTTGCTATTTATTATCCAGTATTTATTTCTACTTATTTCAGGAATAAACATTTATAAAACAGCTTCTCTGAAGATTCTGGCCCACCTCTCCCTCAAGTTTAAGCTCTCACGTATCTTAATACCCTGTCCTTCAGGGCGGAGTGATTTAAAATCAATCAGTATTTAAATCAGCAAGCAGGAAACTGATTTAAATCATCTATTTTCCATCTTGTTTTATATTTGTACTTGTTAGTTATTTTTGATTCTCAATGATTGGTAACCATTAAAACATGTTGATTTGCAACAAAATATAGCCTTTATACTAATTTGTGCTTCATTATTCTAAACAAGGAAAATTGCGTAAATCAATCTGTATAGATTAAGTATCCTATATAGCTTTTACATACATTTATTCAGATTAAGTTTTTTAATTATTACATTACGAAAAGGTGAAATGATGCATTTCTTATTTACTAGATTATGTTTAATTTTATTTATGTCAAGGCCTACTTGGATGGAAATTCAAATTAAAGTAAAACGGACAAAAACAGCATTTTAAAAACTTATTAGTTTACTCCTAGAATTCTGCACCACTGCAGGCACACAAACCTGTTCCCTTGCATATTCTCTCTGCTTTCACACAGAAAAATGGTTTCTGTGGGGAAGCAAAAAGAGAAGTTGCACCAGTGCTCACTCACCCATTCCGGCAGTGGGGGTGCATCTGATTGGGTACCCAGAGCAGCCGGGGGAGAGTCACTGCCTAAGGACATTAGTTCCAGCTGGGTAGGGTGAAGACAGGGTGGAGTTCAACCCCCTAGAAACCTCCCCCAGCTACAGGAAGCTCTGCAAAGCCGGGTGGGAGCAGGGCTGGCAGGAGGTATCTGGGTGCAGAAGGTGAGGCTTGGCTGGGGGGGCTGGGTGAGGGTCCAGATCTATGCGGGTTGGGCAGACAGAGGAGCAGCTCACCATACAGTGACCCCTCTCCCCACTTCCTGGCCCCAGTGCTCCTCAGCCATGGGTAGAGAAGCCACTGTACGGGCAGCTGCTCCCCTATCCGCCCAACCCCCATGCATCTGGACCACTACCCTGCCAAGCCTCACCCCTCCACACACCCAGAAGCCCCCCATTAAGCCTCCCCCGCCCTCTGCACCCAGAACCCCTGATGCCCCAAGCCTCACTCCCTGCATCAGGAACCCCCACACACCCAGACCCGCACGCCACTGAGCCCCAACCAGCTACACCCTGGCCCTCACCCCACCAAGTCCCACTCCCCCAGCACCTAGACACCCCGTTGAGCCCTCAACACCCAGACTCCTTGGAGCCCTAACCACTTCCTCTGAACTCTGCAGATGCCCATTCCCCCTGCACCCAGAACCCCCAACAAGCCCCTGTGCATCCACAACCCACACACAGAGTTGCCCGCACCCAGACTGCGTCACACAGAACCCCAATACTCAACGGAATTGTGTGCCAAAATTTTTTTTAAAAATTAGAATTCTGCAGACCATTTTCAATTTTGGTAATTTATTTCAAAATACTGGTCAGGAAATAACTGAAAATTACATGATTATATTGTGTTATTTTGACAAAGTATGCAGAATTTTAAAAATAGTGTGATGAATTTTTATTTCTTGGTGCAGAATTCCCTCAGGAGTATTAAGTTAAAAAAAAACTCCCCTAAATGTGCTCGATACATAAGAAAAAGGTTTATCAAAACATGTTCTACTTTTAAAACCAACTGATTTATTAAGCAAAGGGTATTATCTATATTAAGTGAATTGAACAGAATGTTCACCACATCCTTCAGAATTTTAGAACTAGTTGATCTCATTGTCTCAAACCTAGTTTTTATACATAGATTGGAAGATGCTTCCTAGCTTTTTCAACTCCAACTGGTTTCTTAACTCTGAATGAACTAGATGAGTAAACCAAAAGAAGGAAGATATTCTTCTGCAGGTGTAAAGACAGGCTACTGCTACCAAAAGCTGTTTTAGCATTTAAACTCTGATTTCAGGTGCTTAGCCAGTGATTTCCCCCAGTGCAGCAGTAGACTCTCTTTACAACTTGCAACAAACATGTGCTACTCAGCATTATTTTTATTTAATTTACATTAAACAGATTATACACTTAGGCCTTAACATAATGGTCATAATTTCACCTTTATTTAAAAAAATAAACCTATATTAAATTTTTTAAAATCTGATATTTTTATTTTTTTAAAACATTAAATTTTTTATTTGCCCTGCTGCCCTTACAATTAAGGATGGAGAGCTCCCAATTCACATCTCTGGGTCCTCTGAAGAAGTCCTCAAGGAAAGAAACGTGAGATTCCAGATATTCTTAAGGTTAAAAACTATGCAGCTCTAAAGTTGTTGGGGTTTTTTTTGGTAAGTCCTTCAGACCTCTTTAAACATTGTAAAGGAAAAGAGGGTACAAAATAATCTTGAACTGCCATCATATCATCTTTAAAATATAAACAATACAATGCTCTGTGAGCACAACTGTTAGAATTAATATTTGAAATTAATATTAATATGGGAAACCAAATACTAATTTAATCAAATTCCTTTATTACATTCAAAGGCCAAACGGTACTTATGCAGTCTCTAAACATGCCTAAAAAGACTAAATAATAAGAAATGTACTATATCCAAACAGTAACCAAAACACACAAGTATCTTGATCAAGATACTTACAAAGGCTAAACTCAGAGTGCTTAAACCCATATCGACTGGCTCCAACATGGTCAGGAAGGTATTAGCAATGAATCCTGTAAGAGTTTACCTTTCATACCTTTAACATACCAGTGATGTCATTGCCAATTACTGACTGACTAAAAACCAATTTGAGACAGTTCATCCTTATTTCTAGTCTTATAGTCATGGGGAAACATGTGAAAAACTTCAGGCATGACAGCTCAAAAATGGTCAAAGCAATTTTACAGAGCAGTGGGGATAAACCTTTGACAGAAGACGACTGGACTCTAAGACCAAAGGTTCCTTCCAATCTTATGTTCTAAATATCAACATTTATAACCATATTAGCTATTCTGCATCAATTTAATCTTATGTTGCAAGCCTGCTTTAGTCTTTACTGAATTTTAGAGATATTTATAATTTTCACATACATGATGCTTGGTGAATAGCAGCTCATATTTAAGTTTGTAGATGCTGGTTTTATTAAATGAAGTGTTTAGGCTAATAACAGAAATTCCTAGGAGAAAACTGCTTTTTTCCCCAAATGAGTGATAAGGAGAAAAGCTTCAAGAATACCTTCCCTTTGTTAAGGGATAGGAAGATATTTTTCTAGGATTTCAAAGAGAAGTGGTGAATAGTAACAAATTTATCAAGGCTACATACCTTTGTCTACACCTATAGTAGCAGGTAGAGTACAGGAACTACAGGTGTAGCTACACACTGCAATGAAAGGCTCTGGAAGCAGGAAGGCAACAGGACACTACACTGCCAAAAATATTGTGTATATGCGTGAGGTGCTGCTTGGAAATGTAGAGAGCTCGTGAACGGCTTTTATCGTCGGGGATCAGGCAGGTATGGCACTCTACTCCCTTAAGTCACACCTCACCGTGTATCCTGGTACTTATACCCCAGCTAGCGAATCATGCAGTGTCTGTCCATTACATTACTACCGCAAGTGAATATGTACCTTAAGTCACCTGTCCGGTATAGTGAGTTTTTAAATCTGAAGCATCAGACTTTTTAGGGATTTTGGAAATTCTGCTTTAACAACTACCTGCTAAATACAATAGAACCTCAGATTACGAACTGACCAGTCAACCTCATATCTCATTTGGAACTGGAAGTACACAATCAGGCAGCAGCAGAGACAAAAAAGGCAAATGCAGTACAGTACTATGTTAAATGTAAATTACTAAAAAAAATAAAGAGAAAGCATCATTTTTCTTCTGCATAGTAAAGTTTCAAAGCTGTATTAAGTCAATATTCAGTTGTAAACTTTTGAAAGAACCAACCTAATGTTTTGTTCAGAGCTATGAACAACCTCCATTCCCGAGGTGTTTGTAACTCTGAGGTTCTACTGTACTGGATTAAATCAAGTAAAAATAGTCAAATCTAATTTAACAATTATCCAACTGTAATGTAATTTGAATCGTTTCTCAAAATACTGATATTAGAATTTTTAAAAAAGTTTCACAGCTCTTCAGATATTTTAACAGATGTAATTTTTTTTTCTTACCTCTCCAGCTTTTGCACATTCCTTAGCTCCTTTGTGAAGGGCTGCCCAAGTGTCTTCATACCTGAATAGAATAAAAATTAAACTTTTGTGGTTATGCTTACCATAAATTCAGTCTCAATTCAAAACAAATGTTATGAATGTTGGTGTTTCATCTTATCTGTGTATTTCTACATGCAAGTTTCACATTAGCAGTGTATCTGTCCCAGTTGAAAATTCTGCATTTGCTGCTTAGTGCTCCATGGATTTCCTAAACTGCTAATTAACCTGACTAGAAAACACAGCCGAGCCGTATCTTCAAAACTGTACAGAAAAAAAAAAAAAAAAAAAAAAAAAATAAAAAACACTAGTCCCAGGAAGAAAGCAATAAAATATTAATATTAAATATCTTATAATTGTATGCAACACAAATAGCATTCTGAATTTTTTTTTTTTTAAAAGGTATATGTGCCTACGGAATCTGCACTCGGAATACATACATCCATGTAAACTTTTACTGGAACACTCAGTAAGACCATTGATCTCAGAGTTATCTAAGGGCTGGCTACATTGGCACTTTTCAGCGCTGCAACTTTCGCACTCAGGGGTGTGAAAAAACACCCCCGAGTGCTGCAAGATGCAGCGCTGTAAAGTGTCAGTGTAATCAGGGCGGCAGCGCTGGGAGCACGACTCCCAGCGCTGCACGTTACACCCGTAAGGGATGTGGTTTACAAGCAGCACTGGGAGACCTCTCTCCCAGCGCTGCGGCTCTGACTACACTCACACTTCAAAGCACTGCCGCGGCAGCGCTCCCACAGCGCTGCTGGGGCAGCGCTTTGAAATTTCTAATGTAGCTAAGCCCTAAGAAGCTCTTCATCCATACAAAAAGAACAGGAGTACTTGTGGCACCTTAAAGACTAACGAATTTATTTCAGCACAAGCTTTCGTGGGCTACAGCTCACTTCTTACAGTGACTGTTTATTATAATGCCAGGTGCACTTCCAGATGCTGCAAATATAAACTATTTCATTAATTATTTACAGAAGCACCTAAAGGCCTGAAGATTGAAGACCCACTATGATAAGGTATCTCAGCCCAAAAGAACTAAGATATACAACTATCTGTAAAATAAATCAGATGGAATTATGGAGGTGCAATATGTGTTTTCATAGGCCAGGGTAGATTGATTTATATCTAAGTGATTTAAATCAGCAACTTTAATCATGATTTGAAATCAAACAGCAGAAAATCTTGATTTAAATCAATTTGTATTTTAGTTATTTACTCAAGAGGTCAATTCTCATTGGTTGGTAACCATTAAGCCATGTTGATTTGCAGCTAAATATAGCCTTTACACTAAATTTGGTTCTTTTTTGCTAACCTGGAGGATACACTATATCTATACACTATTTATTTAAGCACCTAGTATAGCTCATTTATTCTGATTCCTAATTTTTACACTTTATGTTAGAACTGAATTATGCATATTTCTAATTAACTCTTTGGAATTTTCTCCTCTCTCTCTCACACACACACACACACACACACACACTTGTGATTTGTGTCAAGCTGTAGCTAGATGAAAATTAGAATTCAATTAAAATGACAAACATAGCATTTTCTAATGATAATAAGTTTAACAAAAGTAATTTAGATATGCTGGACACCTAAGAAAAAAGTTTATCAAAACAAGTTTTGCATGTAATACTAACCAATTTATTAAACAAAGGAAGTATCTGTAGTAGTGAATTGCGCTGACAGTGACTAGAAACAAAGGCCAAAATGCACAAACAAACTCAAGTGTCTCAGTCTGGGTTTAGGCACTCCTGTGATTCACAAAACGCCCGCATACCTCTGAAGATGCCTAAACTCACAATGCCTAAATTTTCAGGGGAAGAAAGTCCCAAGCTTCTGCTGCCTCACTCTAGGTACCCAGATGCCTATCTCCAGCCTAAGCCCCAGAGCAATGCATGAATGGGGAAAGAGAGGCATTCGCTTGCCTCACTCACATGCAGGACCTCATCCAGTAGGCAATCTCAAAGGCCACTACCAGATCAGGTCCCATTCAAAATCTGGTCAGAGGACGACTAGTTCCAGAAGGATCTATGCGTAAGGTTGACATGGAAGAAAACATGAAAGTGTTTTTGGAAGAAATAAACGTATAGATAAAATGACTAGCATAGTTGGTGAGGCATAGCAGGGGAAAGAACTCTGTATTGCAGGATGCTTGGGGGGGACTGGAGGCTGTGGCCAGCAGAGTCAACACTGAGGATGAAGTGTTGGAAAAGGAAATGGAGGAGCATGTGGGACAGGGTCATCCGGTGGCATGGCAAGCCAGGGCCTTGTTTTGACTCCAGAGGGCTCTAACCAATCCCAGCACTCTGGCTCCAGCATGCCTGAAGCAGAAGAGAGCAGCTCCGGTAAGTAATCATTTTGATTTTATACTGCATGGTGACATGAGCTGGAGCTCTCCTTTATTTTGTTACATGGTAGAAGTGGGAGAAGGGATAGAAATCAACACTATGACTGTTTGCATCTGCTTCTAATTCCCTGTACAGCTATGCCGTTTAATATACAGCGGGATGTCCCTGGAATCCTCCACAGAGATCTCCGGGAAACTTTCCTGGAGGTACTCTGCAATCCTCTGCTGAAGGTTCCTTGCAAGAGCTGCTGTGTTTCTTCCCCCATTGTAGGAAACTTTACTGTGCCAATCAGCAATTATTTCTGCAAGAACCAAAGCAGCACAGACTGGTCTGAAGTTGCACACATGCAGGAGATGCATCCTTGCATCCTCGGTTACCCTCAGTTATGAGATATCAGCTTCAGTCACCCCTGCCTGTGGAAAACAGTGCCAGTATTCATAATAGTGTCCCTATGTACTAGCAGAGATCCCCTTCTGATCCAGATCCTTTGTCCCATCTTGCCTCTTTTCCCCCCAGGCCGAACTCACCATGTTTAGGACTCTTGCTGTGCTGCATGCTTGCCAAGGGAAAGTGAGAAAGAGGAGTATGTTACTTTTATGACTCAAGACTGAGTGCACTCATAATACTGCCTCTGTGCACTGTTTCTTTTGCTTCTGCAGATGTCGCCTTGAAGGCCACCTCATACATACCATCAGAGCACCTCTGTCAGATGAGGCAAATGAGCAGGAGTAAGGAAGTCATGTTTAGAAAAATGCTGCAATCATCTGATACTGCAGATAGTGAGCACAGAGCATCGAGAGAGACAATCAATGGAAAAAGCTCAGAATTGATAGCCAGCAGAGGAGACCAGGCAGACAGGCAGGCATGGATGATAGATCTGATGGAGGACCAAACAGAGATGCTGAGGTCCCTAATTTCACTGCAGTCAGAACACAACCAAACTCAACTCCTGCAGCAGGTCATATAGAACTGCATTTTATGCCCCTTCCAAATTCCCCACATGTTCCTCACACATTTCCAGCCCGTCGCAGTACCCCTTGCACTCCACCCCAGGGATGTGTTTATAATGACAGCTCTGAGAGCCTCATTTGAGAGTGCTCCTCAATGTCATGTCCTTTGTAAGAAATGGAAATCTGTCTTACTGTTTAAAAAAAATTTAGTCTTAGAAATACAATTCTTTATGCCCTACGTATGGTGGTTGCTGCTGAAATCCATACACCATGGCAGTCAGCACATTTGCAGATTACAATTAATGCTCAGGTAGCAATCATTACAAGGGCATTCAAAGTGGCAAGTAAACAATGCCTTACTGAATATATTAAAGAAAGACATTACTAGGGCTGTCAAAATGCTGCTTCAAGGCCTATCTGATTCAAATAGCTCCACTCCCACCATGTTGCTCTAATAATGTTGGTATCTGGCTGCTCAAAATCAGCTGCCTGTTGATCCACCTTAACTCTCTAGCCCTGTGGAAACTTTTCCCCCTTAGCTTCACAAATGTTATGCAAAGCACAGCATGTTGCTGTGACCATGGGAATATTTTCCTCATTGAGCTCTAACCTGCCGAAAAGACAGTGCCGGTGACCTTTAATCTACCACACACACATTCAGTGGTCATTCTGCACTGGCTGAGCCTGTTGAAGTGCTCCTTGTTGCTGGGGAAGACTTCACGAGCCGTGGGGGTAAGGGGTAGGCTGGGTCGCCCAGGATCGCTATTAGCATTTCCACACGACGTATTGGTATCTTCTGGTCTGGAAAGAAAGTCCCTACTTACAGCTTTCCATACAGGCCAGCATTCCTGAAGATGTATGCGTCATGCACCTTCCCTGACTATCCCGTGTTGAGGTCAGTGAATTGACCCCAGTGATCCACCAGCATCTCCAGTACCATATAGAAGTAGCCCTTTCTGCTGAGGTACTCCATCGCAAGATGATCTGGAGCCAAAATTGGAATTTGCATGCCATCTATCGCTCCATCTCAGGGAGTCCCACTGTTGCAAAGCCATCTGTGATTTCCTGCACATCGCCCAAAGTCACTGTCCTTTGTAGCAAAAGGTGATTGATGGCCCTGCATATTTGCATCACCACCATCCTCTCAGTGGACTTCCCAACTCCAAACTGATTCATGACTGACCGATAGTCTGCAGTTGACAGCTTTCACACAGTGATAACCATTTTCTTTTCCAGCATGAGGGCAGCTCTCATTTTGGTGTGCTTGTGCTGCAGTGCAGGGGTGAGCTCCGCATACAGTTCCAGGAAGGTGGCTTTGCACATCTGAAAGTTCTGCAGCCACTGCTCATCATCCCATACCCACATCACAATGTGACTCAACAAATCAGTGCTTGTTTCCTAAGCCTAATACCAACAGTCCACCGTATGCAGCTGCTCTGTGAATTCCAATATCAATCTTGAATTTTTTTTCTTTCCATGGCCTACAGCAGTGCAGGCACCACTGTATCATTTTCAGATTTGTAGCTCATGAAATACTGTAGGATCAACCGTGTTGTGTTCGTAAGACTCATCAGAAGACTGTCAGGATCCATGCTTTCAGGCAGAGATGGCGGACGCACAGCTTACGGGGTAGTCGGAAAAAGGCTCAAAACATAGTCGGAAGGTGACCCCTACGATACACTGCTATCCATTCCCAGAACTCCCAGCTGTAGAAGATAGCAAGTTGCACACCAGGATAGCCACCCAAGGTGCCCTGCTCTCTGTTGAAGCTACCAACTGTGGATGCGTACCACTGAAAACAAGGAATGTTGTGTGAACATGCACAAGCGAAATAGTTACAGCAGTTTATAATCACTGATGTAACTCAAGTTGACTTATCTCTGGAGTGTAAACCTAGCCTAAAATCCTTAAGTAGATACTAGTAAGCATCTTATCTTGATTTTTCTTGTAACCATTTGACTTTTATGCCTCATTACTTATACTCAAAATCCCTCTCTGTAGTTTAATAAACTTGTTTTACTGTTTGATCTAATCCAGTATGCTGAAGTGTCTGGGTGACTATTTAAGGTAATGAACTGGCATATTATTCCCTTAAAGGAATGACAGACTTACTATATTTGTACTGTCCAGGAGAGGGGTGGGCAGTACAGGATATACATTTCTGGGGAAAATCTGGGACTGGGGGAGTGTTGGGTCACCCTACAATACAACCAAGGCTGGTGAGAGCCAAGGAGTATCTAGCAAGGTGCAGTTACACAGACACTCAGAGTGTGGCTTGCATGCTTGAAGGCTGTGAGTGGCCGAGGTGGAAGCCACTAGAGTGAGGCATTGTAAGGCATCCAAGGTTGTAGGGGAGGGGTGACACAGCCCCTTTTTAGTCAGGACTGTGCCCATTTACGTCACATTTTTAACTCTTCACGGACAGTTTTGGACTTACAAAATTATTCCTGACAGTTATCATAAAAACTTTGTTACCTCGCTGTTTAACCCTTTTTCCAGATCATTTATGAATATGTTGAACAGCACTAATTCCAGAACTGATCCTTGGGGGACGTCGCTATTTAGCACTATCCATTCTGAAACTGACCATTTATTTCTACTCTCTTATTTCCTATCTTTTAATCAGTTACTAATCAATGAGAGGATCTTCCCTCTTATCCTTTACTTAAGAGACTTTGGTGAGGGACTTTGTCAAAGGCTTTCTGAAAGTTTTTTACCCATCTATAAAGTTTATTAGTTATGATTCACTAGACAGAGTGCTCTACTGATTTTGGGAATAATAGACTTTAATTTTAACTTCTCTCGAAGAGAGTCCCTGCCAGAGTGGATCCACACTCAAAGATATAATTTCTGTTGAAAGGTCTCCACAGAGACACATACGGAAGAGATTGCAACTGTAGCAATCATTGGTTTTGTTCTGTCGAGGTATTTTAATTTTTTCTTTTCCTTTCTCTAATACTAATTATGATGTCCCCTAAGGCATAGGAAGAACCCCATGTGACTGAAATAGGAGTCCCTGCATTGGCAATTGAGGTCTGCTCTGTCATTTTTGTTTCTGAACTCTATAGTATAAACTTTCAGTTATTTTTAGAATAAAATTACTTGGCACTCCACCACTTAAAATTGCCTATTGTGCATACTACTAATTTTTGCTTTATATGTTGAAGAAGCCATTTAAAAGGGTATGATGTATTCTTATTCAGACCAAGATTTCTCAAAACTTTAAAATATAAATTCTCATCCACTGATCATGAGTTTAATAATTCTGAATAACTACAGCTAAAGTCTATTGAATCAAGCCATAGCTCAAGGAAAGACACAAATATTCATACTGCCATTTAAAATTCTCTACTCATTTGTCCAATGTTTCCTAGTTATTGCTACCTCAATGCACTATTTTCATTACTGTCCAATCATAATGAAAGTGGTCAAAATCCATTTGACTCAATTGATGAACCTCTGAATAAAATTAAATACCACTATCTAAGAAATTAAAAATGGAATGATTGCTTTCTTTTTACTTATTAATTTCAGCTTTTATAAAAACTTATGAAAGCGAATCCACTAGAATGCAATATTTCTGTTTTTGTTCTAGTTATTTTTCTGTCCTGTTTATATTAGGTAGTGCTTGTAAGAAGAGGTAGAAAAATGTTAGATGTGATCCCCCCCGCCCCACCAAGTTGATATCTCTTTAATCTAGTTCTTTTCGTCCCTGTTATTTAAGTGACCTTTTTTTCCATCAGGCTCTCATGCCACCTTTCAAAACTACTTTAAAGAAACTTATTAGGAGTTGCTTTACAAAATCCTGTAAAAACTACTTTGCTTTAAAAATAAGAGGCTTTTAATGAAAGCTTTAAATTAGCCTACAGTGTCTCTTGAGTCTCTTCTCTTCCTCTAAGTCTGAAGTGATATTCTGAAACCTGCTTCCAGTAAGTGGTAACTGAGTTTTGTCCTTAAGCAAGCCATTAATTTCCTACCCTTTTCCCCAGAATCTGCCTTTGGAGAAGACAGGAAGTATGGAACCCATGTGTGCGCGTTTGGGTGGGGGAATACCAAATCCCCGCAGTGCCCTTTTTTTTTTTTTTTTTTTTTTTTTTTTGACTAGGCCAGGGGATTTAGAAAATTCATCAAACTTTTTGTAACACTGCAGGATAAACATAGAGGGACTACTACTTCTATTTAGCATCTTAGCGGTTGTGTATTGAGACTTTTCGGGGTAGGATGACAATAATTGAGGGTCTTGAAGGTCATTCTGCTGGGCTAAGGTGGTTTCAATGGTGTGTTTCCATAACTTCTCTAATTTGGAGATTTGTAGTTTTTCTAGCTGGCGTTTATACATATATTTTATTCAGAACTAATCTCAATTTGGAATCTGGGTCTGATCCTCATTTTGGCCTGGAAGTTCTGCAAGTACTGTGCATATCTTCCTGAGAGTCTTCCTGGGACGCTCTTGGCGATGGAGTAGTGGTCACCACAGAAGATGGCATGCAGCTCCTTGTAAAAGTGGCATGTCTGCAGCACTACACCAGAGCAATGTTTGGCCTCCCTGGCCTTCTGAAGCACCTGCTTTAGCTTCTCGATCTTAACACTCTACTTTGGTGTCCCTTTCTTGTCCCTTCCACTCCTGCCATGAGCAATTTGCTTGTACATCTCAAAGTTCTTGCAGCTGGAGCAGTGCTATGACTGCACAGCCTCCTGTCCCCACAGACCCAGCAGATCCATCTACTCCCATGTACTCCAGGTGGGAGTGTGTTTGCTGCAGAAAGCCGCTGTGATCAGCTAGGAAGATACTATGTGATGTCTCCACACTGAGCAAACAGTAAGTGAATTTTCAAAAATACCAGGGCTTTAAAGAGGGAGAGCACATGCCTGTGTACATGGGTGCAGGGCAGCGGAGTTGAAACTGCTGACCAGAGTGGTCATGATGGGCATTACGGAACACTTCTGGAGGCTACTTATGGAGACATAGGCAAGCACAGTGTCTACACTAACACTTCATCGCTCTAACTTCATCACTAAAAGCTCTATGCCGCTCATCAAGGTGGTCTTATTACATCAGTGTAGCAGGAAAATTAAATTGGCGGGAGGAGCATCGCAGTGTGTACACCTCCACTGTTTCACTGACAAAAGCTGACTTTTGTCAACAGACCTGTGTACTGTAGACAAGGCCTTTGTTGCAAAGCAAACCCAACCCTCTCACCACAAGATCCAGCAGATTACTGACCAAATTTTCAGGTCAGGACCACAATTGCCATCTTTCACATAGTAAATAAGCCAAAAACCAAGATAATCCCATTTCAAAACAAGGACAAAAACAAGCCAATCCCTAAAACCCCCACCACTCTATGTGACTAGATACAACCGGGGTGCAGTCTGGGACTGTGGTGGGCCTGCTGTGCACTCCTGACTCTCTCCTCACCAGCTTGCCTGGAGCCGATCAAAAAAAGAAGCAACAAGCCAAAAACTAGCAAAGTAACTTACAAGTCAATTAAGCCAAAAAACAAGCCCAATTTCTGCATTTTTGGCATGTCTAGTCAGGACCCCTCCCCCAGAGTCCAATCGCTATTTTCTTTTGTCTTCTCAGGTGCTGAGAATGAGGTAGGCAAGGAGAGACAGGAGTGCCTTCAGATGTTTTTGTCCCTCCTTTTTAATAGTTTCAGTCCCCCTCTCAAAAACATTTCCAGCTGAGACCCGAAGACAAAGTCTACGTAGAAAGATAGGTCCTGCTGTTTTTTTTCCACCCGTTGGAACTTCCTTTGTTTTCCCTCCTTGCTTAATATCTCTGTTTACTGCTTAAATGTAAATTAAGGAAAGCACTCATTCCTTCTGTTGTTTAGGACAGATCTGACTTCTGCTTAGGCAGAGCTGTGGCATTTGGAATGTATGTTATCATCATCATACAGGGGAATCTTACAAGTCAGGGGTGGCCAAACTGTGGCTCGCGAGCCACATGTGGCTCTTTTACGGTTTAAGTGCAGCTTGCAGAGCCCCCACATCTGCCATTCTCCACCTATCAGACCGGGGAGCGGGCAGGGGAGAGAGGAGCTTGGGACCTCTGTCTTGCAGCAGGGTGGTGGGGTAGGGGTTTCTACCAAACGAGGAGGAGGAGTTTTAGGGCTTCAGCTTCATAGGGCATGCCTGCCAGGGCTCAGGGCTTCAGCTAGAGCAGGATTGAGCCCTAAGCCCTAGCAGGTGCCTCTCGCAGATCTGAAGCCCTGAGCCCTGGCAGGTGTGCCTCAGCTCTCAAAATTCGGAAGATCATTGTACAGAGCTCTCATGGTCAGTAAATTTGGCCACCCCTGTTATAACTTCACAAGCAATGTTGTTAGCAGACATGTTATTAGGACAATAATTATAAGTTTTCAAATGATACTTTACAAGGTACTTTTCACAAAAAAAAACTACAATAGTGTGTAGGAAGTGAATACTGAAGTATATTCCATCATAGGATCTTACCAAACTGAGTGACTGGGCAACAAAATGGAAGATGAAATTCAGTGCTAATAAATGCAACGTAATGTACAATGGAAGACATAATTCCAGCTATACATACAAAATGAAGGGGTCTAATTATGCTGTTACCACTCAAGAAAAATCTTGGAGTCACTGTGGATAGATCTCTGACAAACCTGCTCAACATGCAGTGGCAGTATAAAAAACAAAAACCTAATAATGTTTAAGCAATGAGGGATTTTAGGCATTTCAGGAGTAAGGCGGCAGCTAAGCAGGGGTCTTGATCTCAGAGACACCTAAATTTTGAACTTAGGAACCTTAATCTTTGTGGATCTCTGCCTTGGAGGTTTATCCCAAACAAGTAGTTTGGTATCATATTTCTCTATGTCTCTTCCAAATTACTTATGCATAAGATAATACTGCTTTAACAACTATTAAACTTCTATTTCCAACGTGAAATATTCACATTACCAATACTCTTACATTTGATCCAACTTATCACAAACTTTTAGACTTACACGACTGAAATGGAATTAGATGTTACCTAACCGACTTACACAGAAACATATTTTGTAATTGACAGAACCAACAGGTTTTCAATTTTGGAACTAAGATAACAAGTGACTTCATTAGCACAACAGCACGGTGGGGGGGGTAGGGGAGGGAAGATACCTAATTCATATAGCCAAGGGCAGAATCATGCATTCCTTGTGCAACTTACCTTCCACTGCCATATGACAATGCATTAGGTAATAATACCATCTGCTTAACTACCTTCTCCAGAACTCAACTTATTAAACCTGGCATACACACATAAAAACTATTTTTGCATGTATTTCATATGCTTTTTCTGCACACATTCCTTTGTATTAAATTAGTTTGATCTCAAAAGAAAAACATGCATGTATATAAGGATTTCTTTTTTATACTGCTTCTCTCATAGAAGAAATATCCATTCATATAACTCAATTTTTTACATGTAACATTCCAAAACATTTGATAAGATTCTTTCATTATCTCAAGAAAACCAGTGCCAAAACAATAGTTATATAACAAATAAAGTATTTATAATTGGGGGTCAACTCAGCAGTCAGTAAGGGAAAATATGAACTCCAGAGAGATCCAAGTCAAAGGAATGAGTAGTCATACAAGTTAAAAAAAGATTCAAAGCAAAACCTGCCTAAAACAAACTATAGAAAAAGAAGCCTAACAGGAAGACCACAGAGACTGGAAAATAATGTGGACAATGAGAGTCTGTTAGAGATTTCAACTGAAGTCAAAGCACTTTGGAAGCATCCATACCAGAATCACAGCTTTAAAAGCAAAATATGACATCCCGGACTCGTGAATGATAGTTTGTTTTGCAGGGAAAACCCCTCTGCAGAGGCACAAAAAGGTAGAGCCTCCACATAGGCATCATAAGAGAACATGTTGCTAAACAAAGATTACGGGCAACCAAATAAGTGTTAATATTACATTATCTGAGCTTCTCGCAATGACTGGAGCTATTGTGGTCTTAGACAGAAGCTGGTCCTGAGTTGGATGCAGCAGATAACCCAGATAACTGAAAGCCACAGGAACAAATTCTATAAAAAAATTCTAAAAATATATATTGAAATTCAATATTCTTGTACACCTTAAGTCCAAAAAAGGGAAGGAAAGTTTAACAGTCAAGGAGTCAGTCCTTGTAGGACAGCCTAAAGCAACTTCAAATCTACATAACAAGAATAAGGAACTCCAGCAGGCTGTTTTACAAATCAAGAGAACATCTGACTGCAGCTACAAATGCCATAGAGCTTAATGAGAAAGTGGGTGAGGTAATATTTTTCATTGGACAAGCTTCTGTTGGTGACAAAGACAAGCTTACAAAGCTCTTCTTCAGGTCAGCAAAAATAAGCTGAAGAAGAGCTCTGTGTAGACCTGAAAGCTTGTATCTGTCACCAACAGAACCTGGTCCAATGAAAGATATTACCTCACTCACATAGCCTCTCTAATATCTTGGAACTAACACAGCTACAACACTGCATAGATCTGAATGATATTTCAACTGAATCAACTAAGAACACATCAAGAAACAACCATGAGAAATCCCCAAGTGAAGGCATCTTGCCAGATTTATGCTTCAGATCTCCAGTATTGTGGTGTGTCAAAAGCGCAGACCACATGACATTTTAGAAAATGAATTTGAGTGCATCCGAAAAAAAACTAGACAGCAGAATAACTCAATGTAATGTTGATTTGCTTCCACTTCAAGAAAAACAGAGCATTTGGGGTCAACAGAACAGTGTTTTTATTGCACTTGATCAAATAAATTTTTTTTAATCCATTCTTTCCTTCCAGTCCAAGAAGCAATAAAAGAGTAATATTTTCTTTAACATTTAAGTTTAAAAATCTCTTCAAAATTAGCAAGGAGTACCAAAGGTGAGAGGTGAGTTCACTATACTATAAAGCCTGATGGCCCTAATCTACTTAAAATGCAAGCCAGATGTCTTTTTGTATTAGTCAAGGATAGACTGCGCAAGCATAGAGACCAGTTGGGCTTCAACGGCATGAGAAACTGCATAGTTGTAAATTATCAGTCTAATCCACAGTACTTAACTATATATTATATGCAAAGAGAGAGACATTAGAAGAAATGCAAGATTCAAAATACAGTAGAATTAAGGTTGCACAGTATTTCTGCTTCACTCAGTGCACAGGATGAATGCTGCTCTGAGTTTGAGGTATCTGTTCAATGTATCTATCCTCATCATTCAATTAGTACAGACGCCCCCAGGTTACACAAACCTGATTTACGCAAATCCACATTTGTGGAAAAAGTTCCGTAAGCTAGAAATAGTTTTTTGGGGTTGTTTTTTTTTGCGTAACGGTCGGGTATATGTTTTTGACTTACACAAAATTCGGGTTACGCAAGGCGTTCCGGAATAGAATGCTTGCGTAAGTCAGGAAGAGTCTGTAGTCCCTTCCTTATTTACTGCACACCATTCAAAACCTGCAATCAATACAGCGTTTTCATTTTCTTATAATCTTATTTACTACTCGTTCCCCCTATAATATTTTGATTAGGGAAAGAAACCATGGAAAAAACACATTAGTATGAAAATGGAAAGACATACCTGCTGAGCAATTCCAATCCAGCAGAGAACTTTGGCAAATACTGAACAGATCTGTAAACAGAATCAAAAAACCACAGAAGTTAAAAATGGAAGAGAATAAGGTCATCCAATGCATCTCCCTGTCAGTGCAAGATTGTTCACTGCTATCCTCGTTTCCTACCATTTAGTCTGCTTAGTATGTTTTGAACTATACTAATCTACTTTAGAAGAATATAAAAATACCAAAAACCACTAGATTTCAATGTTAAGCTGATATTCACCTACATTTTCCCTTTTTTGATTACTGCATGATACCCCTTAACACTGCTCTATTTTTGGTGTTCATTAGAAACAGACAGACAATGTACAATGCAGTTTTTACATCTAGTACTAACTTTAAGATTAGATTATGAAATCATGATTATGATGTTTAACTACTTCTGCATTAATATGTTGACACTAATCATTCAAGCCAAAAGCTTTTGCATTTAACGCACCGTACATTAAAACTGTTGTTGCTACAAAATTGAAAGAATCTTTGCCAGCCCATAATCTAATATTTCCTATGTTGGTCAGAGCTAATAGGTTATATACATACACACCAACAGGTATTACATGCACAATATTAACGTGTGTGCGCACATGGGGAGAGGAATCACTTACTAGAGTACTAAACTTATTCTTGCTCACTTATGCCAAGACATATATCCCACAGTGCCCTGGGACAAACCTCTCAGCACATGGCATAGGCAAATACAAAAACTGTCAAAAGTTAGATGAATGAGTGTTATGAAACAAAGGTATAATGTGGTACAAGGAAATAATGTAAGGTGTATGAATGCTTTGCATTAAGGAGTGTTTTCATGTCCCTGTGTTTGGAAGGTAATAACCAAAATAAAAGATGGAGAAGTAAAGGGATGCACCAACGACAAAGCTGGCACAAACTGGTTAGTTAAACTTTAAGTGATGTGAGTGCTGTGCAGCTTATAAACAGCCATCCTATAAAAGATGACTAGCTTAAGTGGCATTTGGGAAGCACATCTTCTGTGTAAGGTGAACTGAACATGCTGCAAGACTGCGCTTCCTGGGAAACACAAAATGTATTCTCTCTTTCCTTCCTGTGCTCCATTGCTTTGTCTTTAGACAATAAAACTGGCTTAGCTTGGTTATTTGGTTTCTTGAAGATTTTTTAACATTTAACCGCACATATAGTCAATGAGTTGGCTATACCTCTTAGTCAATAACAAGTATAATTTATCAGCAAAAATAAATATGAAAATAATTTTACAATGCTTCCAGCACATACTAAATATTAACAAGACCACACTTTATAAATATATGTTGTACAACATCTAGGACTGTCAAGCGATTAGAAAAATTAATCGTGATTAATTGCAAATCACATTTGAGGTATTATATACAGCTATAGCAAAACTGTACATTTCTGCAGCTGAATATTGTATAAATATGCCATTTATTCATGTTGAAAACAGAATGAAATTTTAAAATGCTGACTTCAGAAACATTATAACCAATGCTATTTTCAGCTATGCTGCAGAATGGTTTAAGATTTCTATTCTGAAGTTACCATCCCTTTATCATCAATTTTTTAATGCAATGAAAGGCACTTATTTCTGTTCTTGTACTTTGAAACACCTCATAACATAAGAGAAATGATTGCAGTACTTAAGAGTCACATGGAGAAAGATAATAAATTCAAGCGTCATAAATGTTTTGGGCAGTGATAGTGTTTAATTTATTATATTATAAAGGACAATATAGTTTAGTTACAGCTAACATCTTTAAACTGAGTGCTGAGCACCAAAAAAATGGCTAATTTTAAGAAGTGGGAACTAGAGAGTTCTATTAAACCACATGTTTCAGGTACTTCTCTTATCAATAGAGCAGCATATTCTTCATCAAAATTTCAGTATTATGTAAAATACTATGTAAATAGTTTTGCCAAAGTATAGCTATGTTTAAACAATGTTTTCATAAATATAAAGACACAAGACAAAGATGTATATTTCAGTGTACAGAGGTACCTCTGCTTGCTTATTTTTGCTTCTCTTGATTTGTCACCCAAAGTCTTCAGCCTATAATTCAAAACAAAAGTATCAGGTCTTTGCTAACTACCACAACAGAAAAATAGCTTGACACAGTAGGTGCCTAGAGTGTACCTTGAGGTTTATAAAGGTCATTTTTGCTTTAGTTTATTTTGGAAGTGCGAACTGTCTCCCCATTTATTGTATTTTTCAAGACTATTACATGAAGTGATTTTTCCATGGACTGTATTCCTCCTCTCTTCTCTCACACAGTACTGTACAAACAGCTGCATATGGGATTGTCAAATGCACCTAATGTGATTTAGGAGTACAAGTCTCATGTATGCATCTACACTGGGACTTCTGCTCCTGAATCACTTGCATTTTGTCTACATAGGGAAGTTTTATCAGTTATAAAAACCCTGTGTGGAAATTCTTATAGGAACAAGGGTGACTATTTTTTGGTGTAGCTTAAACCCTTCCCAAGCAACATACATAAAACAAAACAAAACCATTTATTCTGGTGTAAGAGTTTCCATGGAGGAACTTATACCAGGATAAACTTATATCAGGGCAGGGAGTTTATACCTGTTTAACTGTATCAATTTCTATTTCAGAAGTTACATCATAAAAACTTTACTATACAGCCACAGTCCTAGTCGCATTTGAAAATTCCTACTCCCCCATGCCAACAAAACTTCTTTGGGAATTTTCCACTATTGCATTACTACTAGTATAACCCCATCATTGTTTTTGGTAGTAAAATCTCTCGCCTGCTTCAACTGCATGTAAAGCAGTACCTTTTATGAACCAAGAAAGCATAGACCAAAAAGACAGACTTCTCACCCTTGAGAGTAATTTCCAACAACGATGAAAATTTATAATCCTCTAAATCAGCAGGTCTCAAACTGTGGCTCGAGACCCCAAAGTGGGTCACAATCTCATTTTAATGGGGTCGCCAAGGCTGGAATTAGACTTATGGGGGCCTGAGGTTGACGCCCAAGCCCCACACCCAGGACCTAAGCCCAAGCGCTTCAGCCTTGAGTGGTGGGGCTCAGGTTACAGGATACCTGCCTGGGGCTGAAGCCCTTTGGCTTCTGCTTTAGCCTCTGCCTTGGGCAGTGGGACTCAAGCAGACTCAGGCTTCAGTCCCCCATCCTGGGGTCATGTAGTAATTTTTCCTTGTCAGAAGGGGGTCACAGTGCAATGAAGTTAGAGAACCCCTACTCTAAATTCAAGTGTCAGTATAAGAACAAAGGATAACACTTTTTGAAAACACCTGAATCCAATTTCAAAAGAGACTGAGGGTAAGACTATGGCTTGGACTAAACTACATAGTTACCTCAACATAAGCTGCCTTGCATCGATCTAGCTATAGAAGCGGTCTCATTTAAATCTGGCTCCCACTGACTTAAGTGTCTCTGTATGCCAGTTTACTAATACCACCTCCTCAAGCAGCATAGAGTCACAGTCAATGTACAGTAACTCCTCACTTAAAGTCATTCCGCTTAACGTTGTTATGTTGCTGATCAATTAGGGAGCATACTCATTTAAAGTTGTGCAATGCTCCACTCTTACGTTGTTTGGCTGCCTGCTTTCTCCACAGCTGGCATCCTCCCTCCCATCACCCCAGCCCACCAGCAGACCCCACAGATCAGTGCCTTGCCCCTCCTCCCCCTGCCTCACTGGCTTGCAGCATTTTGGAGGCAGGAGAAAGGTGGGGGAGGAGCAAAGACTCGGTGCGCAGGCTCCCCTCCCCCCCCCCGCCTCCCTAACAGGGCTAGCCAGCCAATTGACCCTGGCAGGAGGGAGGAGCGAGGACTCAGTACCACAACAATCAGCTGGCTTGTGGCATTTAGAAGGGAGGGGAGGAGCCAGGATGCAGCATGTGAAGTAAAGGGGAAGGAGGTGGGGGGGAGAAGAGGTGGGTTAAGGGTGGAAATTTGGGGGAAGGGGTGGAGTGGGCACGCTGAGGGTTGAGCCCCCACCCCTGGTTTGTGCAGAGTAGGAGAAGCTGCCCTGGAAGCTAACACCCACATTTACATTAATTCTTATGGGAAAATTGGATTCGCTTAACATCGTTTCACTTAAAGTCACATTTTTCAGGAACATAACTACAACGTTAAGTGAGGAGTTACTGTAATTAGGTCGATGCAGTATCAATGTAGATAGTGCATTGCTTATGTCGACTAACTTTCAAGACTGTTCCACTATGCCCCACACTGACAATACAAACGCTCCTGGTGAGTACATGCATCACCTGCACAAGGAGGCACATCTGCACACACACACACACACACAAAAGAATAACTGGGTGGCTGTCTGCCAAAGTAAGTTAAGTTGACATAATTTTGTAGCCTACACTACAAAGACCACACCACCACAGAGTAACTGCAGAAGAGCTTTTTTTCCCCCCTATCAGCACAGGAGCACCACCTCTCCAAACAACAACAGAAGCCCCCTTCTGTTGACACAGCTGTATCTACATGAGGTGTTACCTCAGTGCAGCTATGTGATCAGGTTGTATATATTTTTTAAATGTAAACCAAGCCTTAAGACTCCTACATCCCACTGACTTTCATTTATTAGATCCCGACGTGGCTGGACAAGACCACAGGAAGCAGCCATAAGTCGAGAACCACTGCAAATAATAAAGTACCGGGGCGGGTGGGGGGAAGAAACGCATCATTATGTACGGGTAAGTAGTTTTTTTTTCTTCTGTAAATACAAGGATGTAGGACAAACTAAACTGAAGCTCAGCTTTCTACTTTTGGTTTTCCTTTCCTATTCCTAAAGCATGGGCGCAGCCATTCCTTCCTTCCCCGCCTCCTCCCCTCACATGACAGTCACCCCTGCCACAGGCAGAGACGCTAAGCTTTCAGCGGGCAGTGTACGCTACAGGGCCGCCTATGAAGTGGCTAGTTTGGTCCAGGAAGTTTTGCTGGTCAGTTCCTTCAAACCACTTTTACCACATGCCGACACGTCTCCATTCCTCTTTCCCCCACTCCCAACAATGTTAACACGGCCAAACACCAGTTACCCCGTGCCCACTCCCCCAGCGTCTCCAACCACCTCTCACTGCCCCGCGTTGCAGTCCATTATCGCTGCAAGCCCCGCGCCCTGCCCTGGGCGGAGGTCGGGGGGTCTGACAGGTTGGGGGCGCCCCAGCTGACACGCCTGTATCAGCTCTCCGGGGTGATGCCCTGAGGCACAGCCCGGAGCTAGGGGCGCCGGGGGCCCGTCCCTTGGGCCCTACCGCTCTGCAGGAAGCGGCGTTTTCGCAGAGCAGCGGTTCCAGCCAGAGCCTCTACAGCTGCCCGGAGGTTTCCAGAGGCTGCAGCCCTCTTCCCCCCGCACAGAGCTCGGCTCACGAGCCCGGGAGTCCTCGGGGCCGGGGCTCGGCGACCGCCCCGGGTCTCAGCTTGGGCATGGGGCGCTCGCTCCCGCCGGGGTCCGGGCGGGCCCCTGGGACCAGCGGAGCAGAGACTGGGACACGAGGGCTGAAACTTTTGGTTTTGAGCCACTACCCGGAACTCAGCCTGTAACCGCCCCCGGGTGGGAGAGCAGTTGTGACCCTGCCGAGCTGGGCAACGTGCCTCGAGTCCCGCCCGGCTCCCGCAGCCCGACCTCACGCGCCCCCCGAGCACCACTGTCCCCCGCGGGGACTTGGAAGCACTTGCTCCGCGCGCGGAGGGGCGGGGCTACCCACCCCGAGGTGAGGTCCTGCTGCACGCTCAGCAGCCGCTCGCGCAGAGACTCAAACATCTTCTCCTCCGCACACGCGCTCCTCCTCCCGCCGCCGCCTCTCACTCACTGCGGCACGAGCGCGGGGCGGGACCGCCTACCTCAGCGAGCAGAGGGGGCGGGAAAAAGGCGTCTCTCGCAAGGCCATTGGCGGCAATTACCTCCCCGCTATGGCTTTCATTCCGGCAACGGAGGCCCCGCCCCAGAGCCGTTGTTATTCCCTCCCCTTCCGCCTCTATCGCCGTCGCTCAGTGATGTCATGACGTAGGTAAAGAACAGCGAGTGTGCTGCTTCCTTTTGGCTTTACCTGCCGCCGTGCGCGTGCGGTCTCCCTCTGCCGGGCGGGAATCTAAGGCCTCCGCGCCTGCGCAGGGACCCTCACGCGGAGCGAAGCTGCTGAGAGGGACGGGGGCGGTGGTTTGTGATACCCCGGAGGCCACTGGATGATCTGGTGGCTCCAAGTTCTGGGTTAGACTCTGTTACCTTATTGCCCCCTGGACTAGCAGAGAGGGGAAGAGACTGTGTGTGTCCCACGTTATCACAGCCATGTGAGCCCTTTGAAAGTGCTGGATCGGTTGTAATGCAGGTTTATCTGCCCCCAGTGTTCATCTCTATCCTCTGTCATCCAGGATGTGTCTGGTGCTGCCTTGCTGAGAAACAGCTGCAGCCTGAGGAGACTGCAGTCCTTCCATGTTATGCTCCGTCTGGATGCAAGCATATTGGGACGTGATCTCCCTCTATTACATTACTCTTAATGAGGTTGGAAATAGGCTGCATTTTAAAGTACCATGGGCCAAATGGGGTACAAATTGCACTTTGGATGTGTCATTCAAAATAGACAGGAGCTGGCTGGACTCCTTCTGAAAGAGCAAGAAAAGCAAGAGAAAATGGCAGTGGGCAACTGTGATAGGTGGTAAAACCTGAAACTGGGGGACTGCTGTGCTGCCTTAACTCTCCAGTCAGGGCTACTTCATACAGTGCTGTGCTACTGACACGCAGCAAAAACCTTCAGGTGCTGTGATCCCTTGGCCAACAAAATGCAGGGACACGCCCAGATAAGTTGCATGAATGCATAACAAGCCACTCATGAACTATTCAGAAGGAGACACCAGCAAATCCCCGTAGCCTTGTGTCATAAACAGATAGCTAAGGGTTAATGTTTTTTACCTGTAAAGGGTTAACAAAGGGAACCAAACACCTGACCAGAGGACCAATCAGGAAACCGGATTTTTCAAAGCTCAGGTGAGGGAATTTTTGGGTGCGTCCCCTTTGTCTGTGGCTCTGTGAGTAATCTCTCTATCTCCAGACTTTAAAATTTGCTGTTTCCTAATGTTTAAGAACAGGTATAAGACAATATAAGTTTTATATTGTTTTTGTATTTACATGTGTGTAGTCATGGAATGTTTTAAATGTATTTCTTTTGAATAAGGCTGTTTATTCATATTTGTTTTCTTTTAAGCCAATGACCCTGTATATTGTCACCTTGATACAGAGACCATTTTTATGTCTCTCTTTTTTAAAACTTGTTGATTTTCTTTCTAGTTGAGGCTCAAGGGGATAGAATCTCTGTGCCAGGATTACGGTCTCTCTCAGGAAAGACTGAGGGGGAAAAGAAGGAGGGGGAAGTGGATGGTCCTCTCTGTGTTTGTGTTTTCAAGGACTTGAACACGGTGATCTCCTAGTGTACCCAGGACGGGAAAATCTGGAGGAGGTAAAGAGGGAGAAGGAAGTGGGTTATTTCCCTTTTTGTTGTGAGACTCAAGGCTCTGATCTTGGGGTCCCCTAGGAAGGTTTCAGGGAGACCAGAGTGAGCCAGACACTGAAATTCTGGCTGGTGACAGCGCTATCAGACCCAAGCTGGTAATAAGCTTGGAGGGTCATGCAGGCACCACAATTTTGGACACTAAGGTCTAGAATTGGGACTTATGCTTATGACACTTGCACCCCAGACTATACCGTCTTACACTGCCAAGACCTTCTTTTGAACAATGTAATTTATTAATTAGTTCACCACTTCATCAAGGATAGTGGCTACATCGGCCTTCATAATCTGAGCGGATTCCTCAAACACTTAGACAAACTCACCGGTAAGGATAAAATATTCAAATAAGTACAGAAAGATAGATTATAAGTTGTAGGCATAGAGGTCAAAGATGGTTACGCCATAAAAAATAAAATAGTCTACATTCTACACCTTATCAGACTAAGCAAGATTTGAATCAGTTTCTCACCCCACTACGCATTGAAGCAGTTCACAGTTCTTAATACGCTGGCTGAATTACTTGCTCATCCTGGGTCTCTCTACTGCAAGGTCTTTTTTCAAATATTCTCTCTTCAAGTAGGTGGGAGAGGAGAGAGGCCCTAGGCTGATGTCACAGACTCAAATTATACTGCCAAATCTCATGGCATAGAAAAATACTGTCTTAAACATAGTCAGGTGTCACATGTTATATGTCCCTGCTGAGACTCTGGGCCTCCATTGTTCATGTCTTTTGGAGGGTTCCTGGGAGACTGGCTTCTACTTAATAGGCCATCAACCCATGGTTGGCTAGTCCTAATGTAATCTATTTAGTTGTCCTTTGTTGCAACTGAAAGACCAGCTCCAGGTATATCCCAGACTCACAACATTTCAGTACACACTTTACGAGGGGAGCCAGGGCTCAACCCTCCCTTTGGAGGAGGGGACCACACCGCCTCGTCCTGTCCTCGCTGGGTCCTGTCCCTCGGGTCCGCGGTCCACTGTCCAGGCGTTCGATCCCTGTGGAGCGGACTGGGCACAGCAAAGTCAATAGTGGCCCAGCCCTTGGTTCGAGTGGCACAAACGCAGTACAATCGGCCCTGGCCCTTGGGCAGGCCGAGCAGCACCAGATCACTGGGCCCAGCCTTGGTTCGGGCGGGCACCAACACAGTACAATAGGCTCCGGCCCTTTGGGGCAGCGGCAGGGCAGAGCAGCAAATAGTTCAGAAGGCTCTGGCCCTTTGGGGCAGGGCAGGGCAGAGCAGCAAATAGTTCAGAAGGCTCTGGCCCTTTGGGGCAGGGCAGCAAACAGGGAGGCTCTGGCCCTTTGGGGCAGCGGTAGCAAATATAGTTCAGAGGGCTCTGGCCCTTTGGGCAGGGCAGAGCGCAAGCACACGGTAGCTTTGGGTTGAGGGGTACTGCCACCGGTACGGGTGGCAGGGGAACGCAGCCCACCCACTCCTCTGCGTTCCAGCCCGGGGCCTAGTCAGCTGTCGCCGCTAGTGGCAGTCAGTGGGGATCCGGTCCGAAACACACTACAGTGATCTGGGGCTCACGACTGAAACACACTGACAGCAACGATCAGTGGGGATCCTGACCGACACACACGGTCATCGGCTCGGGCCTTCTGCGCCTTGACTGTAGTCAGCCGCCCCCCAAGCTACTTTCCATTCCCCCTTCGCTTCTACCTGGTCCGCGGGTCATTACCGTCATGTCTCCTCCCAGTCCGGGCTAGGTAGATCCGGGTGCACCTCTGGGTAGCTGGGCCAGGTCCAGTCCGAAGGTTCCTCCAGGCCATAGTTGGGGCTGGGCAGCTTTGGTAGTTCCCGCAGCTCAGGGTCGTGGTTGCTGCGGGTCGGTTCCGGCAAGGCCTGATCCCTGTCCCGGAGCTCAGCAGCCTCCCAGCAACAAGGGTCGGCCGGCACATCTGCTCTGACCAGCAGCTGGGCTTCAACTGAAGGCCGGCGCCTGGGTTTTATACTTCCGGGTCACCGCCTGCCCCTTTGAGGGGCGGGGCTTCAGCCCGGAAGTTCCGCCCTGGGGGAAGATGGACGGGGCTCAACCCTCCCTGTGGAGGAGGGGAGCCACACTGCCTCGCTACACACACGTAGCAAAACTTCATAACTTCACATACAATGGTAACACAACAGGACAGTAGTGTTCAACAGATCATGGCTTCTCAAATGATACCTCACAATGCACACTTTGTACAAAACATATCATAACCATATCACAGTGGTGAATATGCAGGTTCCAGGGTGGTATTTTAAGGTACAGAATGTTACTGGAATGAATGAAATACTGTTTTCTTGCTGAAGATGATTTTGTTCACCCATCCTTTTTTAAAATGGGCAGGACTAAAGAAGCAAACTGATTGGCGTATTCAGCAGCCTATCTGTTACCCAAACAATTGCAAAATAAAGATCCCCACACATTGGCAGAATGGCACCTTCCCCCTCAAATCAAACCACCAAAGTAAAGAATATAAACTATCGTTTTTATCATTTATATTTAGCACAATAGAATGCCAATACTGCAAACATTTATGCACATACTTCACTTTACTACCTTGAGTAGTGGACTACTCACAATAGTATAATTAAGCATATGCATAAGGATCAAGGCCTAGGTATTCCTAGCACAGAAAGAATAAAAATAGTCTGTTCCCTGAGGCATTTATAACCTATTTTAAACAAAAATCCATTGTAAAAATACCGACTGGCCAAGAAATAGTGACATTAATGGGACTCAATGTCTATGACTTAGAGAGGAGGAAAGGTATGTGGAAGAGAATAAAGTCTTTATGAAAACCCAGGTTTGACTTAGTCAAATGCACAAATTAATGACAAACAACAGGCACAACTATAAAAATATGTTCCTCGAGTCCTTTCAGAAATGAACAGGTTGATGGGCCAGCTGCCTTAACAGTGGGATGCATGGGGTGGTGACAGCAGTCAATATGATCCAGCACATGATATGATGTGTTCCCAAAGATATATCTTTATTTTTGAAGGTGAAAGATGCAAAGGAGATGACCAGCATGGTGTGGTTTGTCCCCATTTAAAGAGAGCAGCTTAGTTCTGCAATGTGGGGTTTTGGGGTGGAGGGTGGATAGGGCAAAAGGAATATTTCCTAGATGAGCATAGTTGGAGGACAAAGAGTGGACAGTACAAAAAGGTGCAGGGGACAGGAATTAAAAGGAAGCTGTCTTAGGGTGGAGGTGTAGAGGATGGAGAAAACAAAGGAAGAGCAGATAAAAAGGAAAAAGAAGAGGCACTCCTGGGTCCTATCTAACCAATTAGGTTTGTTGTTTTTGATATTGGAGCATAAAGATCTCTCCCATACAGAAGATGCAGCCAGACTCATTAAAAGGGGCATCTGGTACAATATGTGTTTTTTATGTAATATATTATAATAGAACCTATAATAATGAAGCTTGGATAGAAAACTCTACGCTAAAGCACTGAGTGATGACACCAAAAGTGTAATAAAACCATTACTAATTATTCATTGTGTTTTTCGTTACCCATGCAATCTGCGTCAGAAACTCCCACTGAAAAGTTATAATTACAACGTCTTAAAGTGCAGTTCTAATCTGAAAAATGTCTCTGTGAAAGTGGCAACTTCTTACTCATAAGAACTTCTTGTTGTGTGTACCCAATCTTATTTTCTTACATTAGTAAAATGATATGTTTTAACTGAATTGTCACCCTGCAGAGCCAATACAACTCAGGGAGAGTGAATTGTGTTCTTTTCTAGCTTCTGTATCAGCACAACTATTGTTAACTAAGTTCACATTGCAAAGGCACCTGTGGACCTTCATTGCCTTCAAATTACACCCTGAATGACACCTGTGTAAACCCACATTTGTAATTTAGAGCACATTTAGAACAGGTGTAGCTAAAGGCAAACTATGAAGACAATGAAGTTGCACACACAAAATAGGGCAACTTCTGTTTTCCAGAATCTTTATGATGTGAGCTGGTAAGATCACAGTTTGACTTTCGGATTCCAGGTTGAGATTACAGGGTTGATGAGGGGGAAAAAAAGATCTTTTTACGTATATAATGAGATGATTTGATATGGAGTCATGGCACAATATACAATGAAATTCCATGTTGCCCATTTTACAGTGGCTTTTCACAGTAGAACTTAACTTTAATAGAGCCAAACACAACACCATGTTGAAATAAATTTTATTCATTAAAGGTTTTCAAGAAACATAATTTTCCTGTTGTTCTTTTTCCTCCTCCCACCAAACCACCAGAATTGAACTTTTAACAATTTTCCTTTCAGTACTTTAAAGCAATACAAAAATAATGTGTTACTGGGAAGGACGCGTGGTAGATTTTTTTTGGAACAACAACATAAAGCCTTAATTTCTATATGACCATATACATTTGCTATGATAACAGTTTTATTATTTGGCTTTTTTGGCTCTGGCTTTTTTTTCTTGCTCTTGTAATTCTGCCTGTTCTGTTTCTGCCCGTCAGTAAAATTAACAGCCACCACTACAACACACGTCATGCACAGCAGTTTCAGGACTGATTTCTTTGAGTCTGTGTTTTGCTTTTATATTTGATCCATTTAGTCAACAACTACGAGTACTGTAGAATTATTTCTGAGCATGTTGGAATTGAGTAATCTAGCATATTATTTTTTGTTTTTAAGTTTTCGCTCAGTAAAGAAGGCTTCTAAAAGAGATGTGAAGATCCAAAAACATTCAGGCTGACCACTCAGTATTTTTTTAGCAGTTGCAAACAGAAGATATGACACAGGGCCTGAAGTAATCATAAAACCTGTGAAGTGGAAAGGGCTACCAGAAGTTCACACAATTTATAACTTGTGTTGGCCTGTCTGCTTAGAATGTAGCCAAATAGATTTTTGCCATTGTGCCATATTCAATTTAGTGTTTATGGATGACAGAACAATGTCTCAGCTTGCTTGCAGCAATTGTTGGTAAGCAGGGCATTACCTTGCTCTGGCTGAAACACAAGTTTTCATTTTACAATGAAGGCTTAATCTTAAAGACCAAAAATGTTTTAACTTAGGGAAATAAGGTTAGAAATCTAAATATATAATTTGATCACATATAAATGTGACTTGATCGTCAGAGATGCAGACTACCTACAATAGCCACTGATTTCAAAACTTTTTTGGGGAAAGCAGTCAGTGTGAACCTTGGTGAAATGCCCATTTGCATATTACACTAAACAGGCACTTGCAAGATTCTGACATCAGTCTGTGAAGCTGTTATGAAATCTTTGGTACTTGGGTGTACCTTAGGCAAGTCACTTCACCCGCTGCTGTCTCCGTTTCCCCATCTTTAAAACAGAGATGATGATATTGACCTCTTTTGTAAAGTGCTTGAGATCTACAAAAGAAAAATGCTACATAAGTGCTAGATGTTATTATTAATAGACTTCTAATATATGCTTAATAAATATTGTGTATGACTTCTGCATGAACTTCCCTTTTCTTTTCTTTATACTGTCTATGGCTGCACCAATACCAGAGAATTATGGCTGGGATTTTGAAAAGGGCCTAAGGGATTTGGGTGTTTACCTCCGTAAGGCTCTTTTCAAAATTGTAGCCTAAACCATAGATAATTGAACAGGTGGAATAATACCAGTTTTAGGAGCAACAGTATTATGAGTCTACACTGCCTCTACTCATTCAGTTTAAGTTTTGCTTCTTGTTTTAGAAGGACTATGATTCCATATAACATGACAGCCCCACATTCACACCAGTTCAAGGCTGGACTTCTGTAGTCAGTGCTGTTGTCATAGTAATATGTACTGTGCTGCAGGGATTTGTGAACTGGACAGCCAGTGTGTCATAGATTGAGGGATTTGGGATATTGAGATTTCCAGACTATGCAGGAGTGATTGATGAAACCCATGACTCCCAACAAGACTAGGTGTACATTGTGCCAATTTCCTAGACATTTGCTTAGGCTGGCCAGGTAAACTGCATGATGCAGAGTGTAGACTAGACAGACAATCAAAGCAGTGACTGGGACATTGTGGATAATGAAAGGATTATTTGCACTGGTAGGGCTATTATGCCAGCAGTCTCCATTCACACCAGAATTGCCTGGGGGGAGAATGGCACGGTGAAGGATCTCACCGTGGTTAGCCTTTCTCAAATCAAGCCTAACACAAATGGTAGTTGTAACTGCTGTGCACCATTGGGAGTACTTCTGTATATGGATGCATTACAGGTATGTCGGAGGGCCTGTATGGTACAAAGCACCCATAATTTCTTTAGTGTAGACAAGGCATATGAGCCTGATTATCCAGTGCCTTGCACTGTGTGTAGTCAGACACCTATGCAAAGTGCTTGAGAAATACTACCATTCTGACTTGGTAGCATTTTACCCCCACTTTGCCCAGATGATGGTATCTACTCAAGATTCAAGGTGATGGGAAATCAGGTTGTATATCCATTGGTTGTTATAGGTTACTGTATAATGGAAGGAGATATTTTAACTCTGTTATCAGGTTATCTACTAAATTAACAATTTATCAGTTATAAGTAAGGCTACAGTTTAGTCATGGGTATTTTAATTAAAAGTCATGGACAGGTCACCGGTAATAACCAAAAAGTCACAGGTAGTGATCTCTCAGTGACTTTTACTAAAAATACCCCTAATTAAATCTTAGGTGCTGAGGGAGGCGAGGTGCTCCAGGGGATGCTGCCGCTCCTGGAGGTGAGGGGCAGCCCAGGGCCCCACTGCCACCACTGCAGCTCTGGGTGGTGGCGTCCCAGAGCCACAACCCCGCTGTTGCTCCTCCCGGCGGGGGGCGGCATGGGGTGCCACTGCTCCTCCCATACCGCTGCTCCGGGACAGCACCCGGGACCAGTTGCCTGGGACCGCCGAGAGAGCAGCCGGGGCAGCTGGCCCCAAGGCTGCCCCAGCTCTCAGGAGGCCCTGGGGTCAGCTGCACAAGCTGCTACACCTGCGGACGTCACAGAGGTCCCGGAAAGTCACAGAATCTGCGACCTCCATGAAAGACTCACAGCCTTAATTATAAGTGATTTAGCCAATCTTTCAGACAGTTTAATTTAAATAGAATCAATCCTTTTCAGGACAATAGGTCCCTCTTTCTGGATGACTATGATCAAAGTGGCAGTTTCATAAAGTAAATGTTATCTTTTACCCATGTGTTTTCAATTAATATGTAGCAGCATTACTTTGGGCATGATTCTGCAACTGCTATGTGCATACAACTTTCATTGTATTCAGTTGGAGCTATCCAGAATGAGGTGCTGTAGAATTTGGATCTTAGAGTATTTAAATAACCTTTCTAATCCTGTTCTGGCACAAGTACAGAAAGTATAGTGTTTCTGTTCACATTTTGTAAATAGGTATGTCATTCTGGTATGATATGATTATAAGATTTTCTTTTGTGAAATAACTCTAATATCAGTAAAGCACCATAATCCAAATGCAATAGTATTGACTATTAAGGGGTTCTCAAACTTCATTGCACTGTGATCCCCTTCTGACAACAAAGTTACTGCATGACCCCGGGAAGGGGGCAGAGCCCAAGCCCTGCCATCCTAGGTGGGGGGAGAAAGGGTCACAGCCTGAACCATGCTGCCCCGGGGGGGCTGGAGCTAGGGCTTCAGCTTCAGCCTTGACTCACAGAAACACTAATGCTGGCCCTGGCAACCCCATTAAAATCAGGTCGTCACTTACTTTGGGGTTCTGACCCACTGTTTGAGAACCACTGGACTATTCAAGATATCTAGTGGAAAGGAGACAGCAGAGGAATAACAATACCACTGAACCACTTTCTCAGCATTTTGAGGTTGACTACTCTTTATTCAAAGTCAAACATTTTTACAAACTCCTTACATTTGCTGTAAAAGTAAATAATGTGTCAGTGATATAATGACAATCCTATATAATTTATTTATATGTGTTTTTCAAGAGGTTGATAGAGAATACTTGGCCTTGAGCGGTGAGGGGAGTGGAAGAGTGAGATTTTGCTTCAGATTGTAATAAAATTTCAGCACCTTGTGACCCTATAATCCCTCTGGGTGTGGCAATCCACCAGTTGAGAACTACTGCACTAAGTCCAGAAATAAAGGTCTAGATTCTGGGTGCTCGTCTAGCAGTGTAAAAGCAGCTGTAAAGCCAGTAAATCTGGCCCCTTTGGATTGGTTGGATGATGTAGAGATATGCTCATGTGGCTCCTGTGCCATCCTCATTCCAGGCTGTCAAGTGAAGGGGATAAAGCAATAAGAAAGGCAGATTTCCAGCTGCTGGAATAGCGTGCTAGGGTCATGAGCAGCCAGATGTAAATTAGAGCAGCCTGAAGGGGACCAGATAGGTTCCCAGTCAGCTCTAGGATGGAAGTAGCATAAAAGGTAGTTTAAAGATACCATTGCCCCAACAGTCTGGTGCCAAATGTAGTTTGCCCATATCAGATGATCTGGCCCAATGTGTATCACCAACGTTACATCTGCATGATCTGAGTCCAGTTTGTAAATTTTGTCTTCCAAATTGGATACTGTTTCTATCCCGTTTGGCAAAACAGTAAATAAAAAATTAAAAGGCAAGCTTAAAAAAGCAACTGAGTTTAAAAGGACACTGTCAGGTAAAATCTGCCCTGTACTTCTGGAAGCAGGGGGGAACTGAAACAATTGGGTTCCTGTTGTGTGGATACAGAAGGGTGGAGATTCAATTCCACAAACTCTCCCCCAGAAACTCTTCCACTGGATTTTTGTGGACTTTATTCTCTGTAGGGTTTTGGGAGGAAGCAGACCAGCCAGTCTGCATGGCATGCTCCCTGTAGATTTCCAAGCAGAAATCCAGATGAGTGATAATGCTAGTTGGGGAAACGAATGCTCAGACACTTCTCTATAGCTGCTGCAGTATAACTGGAGGAGGAGTGAGCAGCACAGTTCCTGAATGAGTCCTGTGGCAAAGCCAGGTGGATGCCTGTTTGAAGGCACAAAGCCTCCATAAACCATCTGAGAGATCTACTGCTTTAGCGGATTGGTTGGCTCGGTTTTTTTGTTTGTTTGTTTTTGTTTTGTTTCTTCAAGAGTAAGGGAAACTCAGCTTCTACAATGGAATGGTGACCAGTGAAGTTAGAATATCTTGTCTGGGCATGGGGAAAACCTTCACTGTTGCAAATTTACAGTGAGTGATACAATGTTGGCCCCTGCTGCAAGCAGTCTTGCAGTGATGTGAAAAGTTCCAGCCTGCATGTGATTTTGGAGAAGCAAAATCAGAAAGCAGCCCATCCTGCACATGCACCCACAGAAAGCCCTGCAGCTTAGGAGAAGGTCTGCTAAACTGCAAGAGAAGAGACCTTGTGTTCTAGTCCCATTTTTTCCATGATTGCTGTTAGTGGTTTTTGGTGTGCTTCATAATTATTAGCTGGGGGTTAGTCTTATACTGGCAGGTGGAAGATAACTGTCATTCATCCATTTCACAGATAAGACAACTGAGAGTTTAGGAAAAAAAGAATGTAGGCCATACTTACAGAAGGGGGACTTTATCCTGGGAAGCAGTGATTCTGAAGAAGACTTGGGGGTCATGGTGAATAATCAGTTGAACATGAGCTCTCAGTATAATGCTGCAGCTAAAAAGGCTCATACAATCCTTGCATGCATAAGCAGGGAAATCTCAAGAAGGAGTAGAGAGGTTATTGTATTTGGCACTGATGTGACTGCTGCTGGAATATTGTGTCCAGTTCTGGTTTCCACAGTTCAAGAAGGATGTTAATAAACGGGAGGGGGTTCAGAAGGATTAGAAAACATGCCTTATAGCAATAGACTCAAGGAGCTCAATCTATTTAACTTAATAAATAGAAGGTTAAGGCGTACCTGATCATACTCTATAAGTACCTGAGTGGGGAACAGACATTTGATAATGGGCTCTTCAATCTAGCAGACAGATATAAGATTGTTGCAGACACCGGAGGTGCCCAAGGCAAACAACAGTGATTCGTGCCCGGAGTGCTTTAGCACCAATAAACACACCAGGGGGAGAAGCAAGCAAAGTTTATTTGAGATCTCAAAGCACCGCTGGGAGACAGCCTGCCTCAAATCCAGCACACCTAAAACAAGCAGTCTGTTCCTTTATCTCCAGGAGAACTTTTCTCGCTGACTAGCAAGCCCCCGTTTCCCCTCCCTCTTCTGACCGGCTGCAGCATTCTTTTCTCACACACTTCTTTCTCCCCTCCCCTCCTCCTCCTCCTGTAGCAGTTACGTAAGTGCAGGTGCATTAAGTAAACTTGGCTGTGGCAGCTCGTTAGTAAGTTTTCCTTCTGCAAGTTATCTTGTCTTTCTGCTAAAGGTCCACAGGCCTCATTATTTCTGCTTTAGACCAATTAGAACTGTTGCAACTGATAACGGCTGTTACACCAGGCCTTTTAGGTCGATTAAAGTTTAAATATGGAAGGACTCTTGCTCATCTGAGGCCTAAACAGGCAGACTTTATATCCTTATTACCTTTTAAGTTACTTTAGGGTTATGCTTAGTGACACCAACAAGATGATCCAATGACTACAAGATGAAGCTAGACAAATTCAGACTGGAAATAACTCATACATTTTTAACTGTGAGGAAATTAAGCATTTGAAAAATTTACCAATGATTGTGGCAGATTCTCCATCACTGGCAATGTTTAAAGCAAAACTAGATGTTTTTGTAAGAGATATGCTCTAGGAATTACTTTGGGGGAGTTCTATGGCCTGTGTAATATAAGAGGTCAGACTAGATGATCACAATGGTCCCTTTTGGCCTTGGAATCTATACACAGTATCAATTTGGAGTAGAATCCAGGCCATTAACATAATAGCTAAGACTCATGCACTTTACCACAAACACTTTCAGAAGGAACATGCCAAATTAGGTGCTTTTGTGACCCACACTAACACAGTGTAGTTGTGTCAACCCCAAGCAACTACACCACATACAGAGGTCTATGACTCTCCTAATACTTCTCTGCTAAGAGGTATGGTTCTTTACTTGATGTGATAGAGACCTATGCTTTTGTGCCCAGAGATTGAACAAGGTTCAGTCCCCACGGTTTATCCAGACAGGGGTTGTATTATATTTAAACTATACTGTCTGTAACTAATGTACTGCAATCTGGTTCAAGAGCCGTCGGTAAAAACCAAAAATCATGATGCCCAGCATACCTCTACTCTCTCACATATGATTATGTTTGGCAAAGTACTTGTAGTTACTCCTTGCAGGGTGACACCAACAGCCCTTCCAATCTTGACTCTTCCCAAATCTGCCTACCCTGAGTTCTTAACTATTAGACACTTAACTATTTCCCCTTTGGTTCATCATTCCCATCCGCACCCCCCCTCCTCCCAAAGCAAGGAAACCTGCTCCCCAGGTTATCAGTTCACTCTGGGACACACATTCCACACACTTTGCACAACAATCTTCCTGGGGTAAAGATAAACAAAAAGTTTATTTAATAACAAAATCATAGATTCAAAGATAAAATAGTAAGGAAAAACAAGTTACACAGAAAATAGAGAAAGACGCAACCTCAGGCTTTAAACTTCATTAGCTAAATTTGCTTTTCTGATACAAGTTACTTTTTGCCTCTGAACAGTTTCCCAGCATACCCTCATGCTCTTGTAAAGAGGCCCCAGTTTTTAATGGGCGGTACCCTACTTAGATGCCAGACCTTTGTTTCTGGATAAAAAACCTGTTTTGCCTCCTGAGTCTCTTTACAGTTATCATAAGCTTTCCCAAATCTGGACCTTAGCGTCCAGAAATCTGGGTGCCTGCATGAACCCCTCTAAGCTTAATTACCAGCTCAGATTTGATCTCGCTGCAGCTCATCCAAGAGATTCTCCAGGGTCTTGGCTCCCTCTGGCTCCCCAAAACTTCCTGGGAACCAAGCCTCAGATGCCTAGTCTTACCCACAAAGGGAAATAACCCACTTCCCTTCCCCCTCTCTCTCCCACCCAGATTTCCCTCTCTGGGTTAACCTGAGAGTTACTGATGCAATCTCTTAATCACAATACCAGAAGCATGTCTCTCTATTTCACTAAGAGACAACCAAATCAAGGGACCAGAAATGATTCTATCTCTCTTCCCTCTCACCAATTCCCTGGTGCTGCAAAGCTTACCCCCATAGATCTAACACAAAGAGAATTCCCCCTCCCCTCTGTTCCTTAGCCTACCAGAGAAAAACCTCAACAGGTTTAAAAAAGAAAGACAAATATGAATAAACTCCTTATACAAAAGAGATACAATTTAAGCATTCCAGCAAACTCCACGCATGTAAATACAAAAAAAACAATAACAGCCTATGGTTTTTTCTACCTGTACTTAACTAACTTGGAACTGAAGACTAGAGCTTGAAAGATAGAAAGAAAAAAAACCCCTCTCAGAGCTGAGAGCCAGACCAAGACAAAAACCCAAAAATCCCTCCCCGAGCTTTGAAAAATCCGGTTTCCTGATTGGTCCTCTGGTCAGGTGTTGTTCCCTTTGTTAATCCTTTCCAGGTAAAAGAAACATTAACCCTTAGCTATCGCTTTATGACAACAGTCTCCAAACATAATATCAGAAAGAACCAGGATTTCACATACAGCTTCAGTACATACATTTCACAGTGATTAATGACTAGCATGTTGTATACTTTTCAAGTAATTATTACAAGACACCTTTTAAATAAATATCAAGTGTGTACGTGATGAACGGTCAGACTAGCTGGTTTACTGATACCCCTCACCTTGATAATGCTGTCCTCGGGAGCCAAATAATCGACCATGTTAAGTGAAACCGCGTTATATCGAACTTGCTTTGGTCCACTGGAGTGGTGCAGCCCTGTTCCACCCGCCCCTACCCCCCCCGGAGCATCTGCGTTACGCATGATTATTCTCCAGAATTTGTGTTATATAGGGTCGCATTATATCAAGGTAGCAGTGTACATACCAGGGCGCTCCTTGTTGTCTGATTGGGTTACTCTCAGGTCACAACTCAGATTCCACTAATGGGGGGCAATATAAGCACCTATGATAGACAAAGATGTATGTAAAGATGTTCAGGTTCCTTAAGTTAAAGAAGGTTCTTTTGCAACAGTAGGGCAAACATCTTACATGCATCCAATGGAAGGATGCAATTTGAAATTCATAGAATTGCCTCTGTTCTGATCAGGAGCTCTTGCAATAGTGTATTGTACTATTAGGAACAGTATTTTGACCATTTTTAATGGTTTTCATTTTGTATTTCTGAGTTTTCAACTCCAAGGACAATTTCTGAGTTACAAACCTAAATCTGTCGTAGCCCGATTACATATTTAATAGCAGTCCAAACCTCTCCTAGTACTGACAAATCTTGCAATTTAATCCCGTGTCACAATTTATTGGTTTTTCTTAAACCCTTAGCTCCCAAAGTCAGAAAATTGCATCAGCATCTTGGCTTTAATATTTAAAAAATGTAAATATCTAGCCTTCATGGTTGCAGAGAAAAACCTTGAATGTTTTAACCCTAATCACTCTGAAACTAGAAAGCAAATGAAAAGAACCCAGCATTTTTTAAAATCTCATTTAAATCAGCCTCATGATTTTTTGGGGCTTGACTATGATTTTTCAATGTTTGGGATTACCAATGGTGCACTCCCCAAAAAGTTTTTAGTTTTGGAGAGAAGCATGCTATACATTTTAACTTACCTTCAGCATTACAATTTCTTCAGCATTTTTAGGTGGTATAATTTCCATGGATGGCAGCTTTAGAGGTATGTAAGTAAATATATTTGAAGTTTTATATTGCATCTGAGATTTCAGGCCATAGCACTGCTTTTGGTACAGAATATACAAATGTTATATATTGACAAACTTATCAGGTACTGTTACGATGTTGAGCACTTTCTCACATCTGTCATTAAAACTAATGTGTTTTTCTTAAACAATGCCTTTTTTTGTAAATTGCTCCAATAATTCTTTTCTTTACAGATTATAAAATAATGTTAATTGTATTTCTATTGAGTTTTTTATTTTCTCTAATACTTCCTCCTAATTTAATTTTCTCTTTCTCTGAGAATAATTCTTCTGGTGAAAATATCTTAGACATAAGGTAGATATGAGAGGTGAGATTCACCTTTTTAATACTATTGCACACTCTGAGGGCTAAATTTTCAGAGGTTTTGACCATTTGCATGTCCCACTGATATTGACCTAGTGATTGAATTACGATTTTTCTTTCTACTAAGCAGCCTAAATTAAATTGCTTAATGTAGTTGAGAAACACTTTATTTTTTGTCTAACAACTAAGACCATTAGAGGGCACAGCAGTGTGAGGAAAACCAAAAAAATGTATACTTATCAGAAAAAAACCAATACAATGTACCTGGAAGCAGCCAAAGGTTACTTGCAATATATCACGTGCTATTCTTGCAGTACTGCACCAGAAAGGCACATTGAAAAACTCCCTTTTATTTCAATCACAGTGGTATTGGGTGCCTAGTATATAGAATAAAGCATGTAATAGTCACACCATCCTTAGGTCAGTCTCGGGCCAGAGCATCCCCTCTATACATTCATCCACTGTTCCTTCCATAAGCAGATCTCCCTTGATTGTGTAGAAGAAGGAAACTTTCTGTAGAACCATTCCCTGCTAACTTCCTGGTACCACAGATGCCTTTCCATTGGTGTTGTAGAGAAAAGGGATTCCATGAGTTTTGGGAGAGAGGGTAGAGCAAGGGAGATGCAGAGCTTCATATCACCATTCCCAGATCAGCCCATTGATATTCTAGCAGAACAATAGTTTATTGCTGCTTCAAGCTCCAACTCCTTTTCGGCAGGGCCGGCGCCAGGCCGCAGCGCGCCAAGCGCCTGCTTGGGGCGGCATGCCGCAGGGGGCACTCTGCCGGTTGCTGGAAGGGTGGCAGGCGGCTCCGGTGAGGCGTGGCTGCGGATGGTCCACTGGTCCCGCGGCTCCGGTGGACCTCCCGCAGACACGCCTGCGGCAGCTCCACTGGAGTCACAGGACCAGCTGACGGTCCGCAGAAACGCCTGCAGGAGGTCCATCGGAGCCACGAGACTGGCAAGTGACAGAGCACTCCCCGCGCCGTGCCGCTGTGCTTGGAGCGGCGAAATTGCTAGAGTCGGCCCTGCTTTTCGGTTCTCTTCATGATTTCTAGTGAGCAGCCACAGGAGGACTTAACCAGCGGCTGTATGACTTCAGCTGGAGCCATGCTGCCACAGATAGGGAGGACAAAAATCACAGTGTTGTGGGGAGCAGGTGTCCAGACAGCTTCTGCCTCTGTTGCTCTTGAAGTGTCCTTCAACTTGGATCCCCAGTACACCTGTAGGTGATCTCTTCTCAACAGAGGGCTGCACAAATCCAAAAGAGGGTGAAGTGGGTGGGGGTGAGGGGAGGAACAGTAATAACTAAACTGGTATTAATTCATGAATTTGTGTCTGCATCTGTCAATTCTGTTATTCATATTATAAAGTGTAATTACTTAAGTAAATGTTACATCACTTGGCTTCTATGGCATCCTAGACTACAAACATCTTCCATAAATGCCCTGTGAATGTTACCAGAGTATGAGACGTGCCATGAAGAACAGGATGTTCTGTGTAGAGTAAAATATATATTTTCCCCAGCACTTAATGATTTATTTTAAACTGTTCTATTTTACTTTAACCTTCTCCCTCCTCTCCTTTCCCTGCCAATAACAGCCCAAGTCCTGCTCCCATGGAATTCAGAAACCTAGTTCAGTGGGAGCAGGCCCCCAGCTTTTGAAGGATAAATGAAGTATGGGACAATTTTACTGTTCAGAGCCAATTATCGCAATTAGATCAATTTTAGTTTTATGTACAGAGATGTTCATTATCCAAGTGAATTCTAAAGGGGATCATGACAGAAAAAAGTGACTTCTCTTCACTGTTAATATAGCATTTTTCTAGGTTTGCGTTTGGTATTAAGCTGCTAATTGGCTGACTTAATCTTACATTAGCTCAGGGTCTTGTTTTTAAAAATAAGATCTCAGTCATCTGTCAGTGTCTTTTTTGTGACAAATATCCTCTCATGAGTGAATTTTAATTGCCTTTTTTGCTATGAAACCCTCTCCTTCTTTGATGTTTTCTTACTTAAGGGAATTTCTATTGAGCCATTGTGGCAGACTGCCTAGCATTTGGTTATTATTGTTGATTGTGGAGTTGTCAGCTTCACACTGTTTAGCTTTTTAAAATGGGATTCTGTGTCCTCAGTTTGTACAGGTCTGCTGCTTACTAGTCCATTATGCAGGGAATCTAATCCACTTATGATAGAAGAGGCTTGGAGACTTTATTCCATATCATTCAAACTGAATTATGCTCAATAAATATAACATGATGATCAAAAAATAGTCAGCAACTCTCACGTTGTAGCAGGACTTTATCACAGTTTTTGTCAGTTTAATTTATTTTATCTTTCTTGCAGCAATTCAAAATTTCATTACTAGCTACTGTGAAAGTAAACTTGTCCTCTTGAAAAGCACTCAGTATTCCAAGTTACAGTCAACGTCAAGAGGAACATGGGGAGTTATCCATACAAGTGATTTAAAGAGATCTCTGCTCCATTTTTTAAAGCAATGGATAGACAGATGGATGCATGGATAGATAAGGATTGTACAGATAAAAAAAAAAAATGAGATACAAAGAGGGTCAGGCTAAACTGTTGCATCCAATGAAGTGGGCTGTAGCCCACAAAAGCTTATGCTCAAATAAATGTGTTAGGCTCTAAGGTTCCAAAAGTACTCCTGTTCTTTTTGTTCAAATTTGGGTGCCTATATTTAAGGCACCTAAATAAATGGCCTGGTTTTAAGCCAATGAGAGCTATGAGAGTCCAGCATCTCTGAATCCGGCCATTTTATTTAGGTGCCTACTTTTGAATGTAAGTGCCTAACTTAAGGCACCTAAGTTTGAACATTTTGGCCTAAGTGTCCAAAATCACACAGTGAAAGTGTGAATTAGGAATGGGCCAATCCTTTGATGAAATATTGCAGTGAACTCTAGTATCATCAGCTCTGGCTGTGTAGGTTTCCTTTACGGTATTCAGACAAAAACTCTGCCAAGAAAGGCATGGTAACTAATGAACAGTTTCAAATTAATTCCTGAACTCAGTATCAGAGAAATAGCAGCTGATGGTACATTCATGACAGAGGAGTGGAACAGATAGTAGCTTATCTTGAGAACAAAAAAGACAAAAACTACTTACAAATGTCCTCCAGATCTTACTCACAGTTAATAGGTAGACTTTTCTAATACAGTCAAGAGCCTTTCAACAGCTCGAGGGGTGTCATACATCCTTTTTAATGTGATAAAGTGATTCAAGTAATACTAGACCAAAGTTTCCTATATTCCCAATAAATGAAGAGTTTGGATTCTTTAGAAAGCATTGTCCAAGTTCCCCAGCTATCACTTGCTCAGTGGCAATATACTTCAGACAGTTACACAAATGCATTTACCTCCATCTTTTTGTTTACTTTTCATCATAACTCTTATTGTATATATAGCAATATTATATAGCAGGAATATAAGTCTGCTGGTCACTTAATCCATCTTTCTTAGTGCAGCCACTTGTCATCTTTCAAGCACCTTGTCAAGAATTCCACTGATACGACAATGTTTTTTAGCTGTTTTACTGGACAACTTCATCTCTGTAATGCATTTGAACTCCAACAAGGTGGTAGAGAGTTATGAGGTCACTACCCAGCCCTATGGACTGCTGTCAGATTAGCAGGCCAGAGTGGAATTTTTCAGTCATGAAGGTTTCTGTCTGAGATAGATTTAAACTGTGTCATTCTTTATTTTTACTGTGGATGGCTGGGCTGAAAATTAGGTCCTAAGTTTTTTAGACATTCTTGCTATGGCAGGCTGCATGGTTCTCTTGCTTCCTAAAAACCTACAATCTCTGGTAGTAATTTGAATTGATCTCATTCAGTATCAGTCTTGAGATTCTGAAAAGTTTTCTGAATATTAGTGAATGAAGATTAAATACAAATGAACATGAAGAGTTTTTGTTAAAAGTTCATCAATAACTCAAGTTTATTGCATAATCAGAGATGCTATTTTGTCAAAGTCCCCAACCTTGAACATTCAGATTGGTCCAAATACTACCACTGATTCAGGTGTCAGTGCTTTACAAAAGGTGAAAGCACTCTTTACATAAAAAAAATTTCAGACAGGTTGTGAAATCTAGTCCCATTTAAAAAAAAAAAGTTTGAATTTTCCTTTCTGTCTGGGAGATGCACAGTTTAGTTTCTCTGACTTAGCAACTGATATAATTACATTCTTTCTGATATTTGGCATCTGTACTGCAGAGAAGGAAAACATCCTACTCAGCTAATTTATACTAGAAACATTAATTGAGTTTATCACAGAATATACTTACTGTTACTTGATCTGTTGGTTGTGTATTAATTATATTGATTACTTAAGAATTCCCAGTTAACAGTCTGAGGTTTTGTAGGTTCTCATCCAAGATCAGGCCCAGTGTTAGAATTACTGTTAAGTGGAGAACCCTGGCGGGCATGGTTGCAATGCTTACTCTTCAGAATAGCCTTCTGTATTTGCATTAGTTTTATTAATATGGTTAGCAAAGTTACAAACAATTTAACCCAGCAAGGAAGATAGAGATAATATAACATAAGCATCTGAGCATCCATATACTCACCTCATCCCTTGCAGAAAAACCTTAAGTTTTAATCATCATCCTCATCACCAGTGGCCATCATCTTGGCATCTTTCAAGGCACAGAGGCCAGGATACAGCTTTTATGTTTTGTTACACTGATGCCACTATATCTAATGCATATTTGGTAGGGGTTTCAGCCTCTTTTCCTTATTTGAACTTCCACACCCCACTAATGTCAGGGTGCCCTTCTCCTATAGGTTACTAGGCCTTTTACCTCAAGCTTATTAGCATATAAATCAATTAGTTAAGATGGCATTCTTGTGGTTGGACATCTGTTGATATTCCTAACTTAATATCTCAGACTGATATAAACTATCATCTTGTGGTTACCTGTCAGAAGTTTCATCATTGCAGTATTCTAGCTTGTGATATTTTATGGTCTATGGTTACACTTGGTTAGCTAAGTATACTAAGGCTTTTTAGGCCTTACTTAGTTTAGCTGAACTATTGTTTTACAGGCCCTGAGGGTTTTATGGCTCCTTGCTTTATTGCCTTAACTTATATCTATGATTTACCTAGCAAATACTTATACCTATAGGGTGAACTTTTCAGCTATTGTAAGACTGGTAGCTACATCTTTCTCTCTTCCAGCTAGTAAGTACCTGTTATGTTTTCCTTTTCTTTCTATGGCTATGATGACACATTCATCTTATATAGTATGTCACTGAACCTGCAGTCCTATCTCAGGCAAAACTCCCACTGCCACTGATCTCAATGGGAGCTGTGACAGTGTAAAGACAGTAGGACAGTGTCTATCTAGAAGCTTTCGAGAAAGCCAAAATTAGAACTGATAATAGAGCACAACTATAAGAAAATACTAACACAAACCAGCTTTGAGGTGTTCTCTGCTATAGTGGTTTGACTATCACAGCTAAACTGGAGATATGAAACATATTAGCTTTAACTTGATAGGAGTAGTTTAATGCAGCTTGGCTGGTGGACAAGTAATGCTGAAAGCTGTGTCCTGCTATCTGTTTCTATGTTCAGAGGGGAAAGCATTTTGAATACAAGCTGTTTGAATAAACAAAAATATCTAACTGGCTGACTCAACACATTGGACCAGATACTGAGCTAGTTGGTTACTGTCATAATTCCATTGAAGTCGGTGCAGTTACAGTAATGTACCCCAGCTGCAATCTGGCCCATTATTTCCACTTATCTGTAGTTCCTCAAACTGCATGTTCTCAGAAGTGGTCTCTGTTGCTGACATCTCATTAAATCATGCAATTTAATTTAATTATATTAAGAATAAGAGGGCTGCTAGTGATTGGGTTAAAGTCATATTCTTGCCAGCATCCAAAACTAAGCAAATCTCGTCTCCCTGTCAAAACCACATAATTTGTAATGCTTATTTTATGTTTTTTAATCAAACTCATCTCCCTTAATAAGATCTATAATTATTAAGCAGGAAGGCATAACGAGATTGGCTGATTAGAACGCAAGGAGCATAGTCAAGTACTTTTAATTCCCCAAGGGATGAAGCTCTCTGATGATGGCCAGAGTTGTCTTAGAGCTGCTACACTGCTATTTTTAAACACTTTTATTTTGAAAGAATTGTGTTTATGGGAGACTAAAAATTTTATTTTGGAAGGATTAATAGCTTTTTATTGTCATTGCTTTTGCATTCTTTTGGCATTAATGTTTGCCTCCAGAATTAAAAAAAAGAATTAAAATCTTCTTGTAAATATTCCATGTTAACTGGATCAACGTCTCTGATGTTTCTATGACTGCAGTTTATGGACCCAGTCCTGCAAATCTTCACTGAGGTGATTATTGTCACTGAGTTTGATAGCTTTGTTTACATGAATATGGCTTGGAATATCAGATCCCTAATTCCTTTCATCCCCTTCTCAATTTTTGCATAAAGGGCTACTTTTGATCATGCAAACCTGGGTGGTACTTAATTATTGTTATTACTGACTTCAGGAACTTAGTCTGAAATTTAGATCCCAGGATGAGTTTGCAGCATTGGCAGGTAAAACTAATATATATTTATGTGAACTGAGCAAATTGCCACAATAGAAATAGAACCTCACAACTGTCATTCTGACAGCGGGCCTGGCATCTGTCAATAATTGTTATTTAATAAGGAATAAAATTAATGTGAAAATTGCATTATGGATATCCATCATCTTCATTTCCAAATACAGATCTAAGCTAGCAAGACAGGGTCTTCTGCTCAGTCAAGGAATTAAACATGTGAAAGGAGGTTAATTAGCCTCCTTTCACCCTCAAGGATGTAAAATATTTAAATATATCTATTGTGTCTATCAAGGGAGTGTTAACAGACAACTAGGCATTGCATACCACCTTGAATGGATTAGGAAATACCACTTTGTGGGCAAAAGAAAGGCTGTCTGGATAATGAACCAGAACAAGTGGATAAACATGTTTAGTGAAAGATGCCAGATATAATAAACTGCATGAACCCCCTTGATCATCAATGAACTTCTCATTTACCACATGTGGAAGGACTGATGTGGGTGGAGGGAGATAAGTGATATGGGACAGCGGATATGTCTACACTGCAATTAGAAGTGTAATTTGCAGCTTGTGTAGGCGTACCTGCACTAGCTTTAATCTAGCTTGCTCTCTAAAAATAGCAGGAAAGATGCAAGGGTGTGAGCTTAGAAACATGAGTATGCACCCAGAATTCCAGGCAGGCTTGTATAGCCTGTGCTGAAGTCATGCCACCTCTTCTTCACTGCTATTTTTAGGTTAAACTTAGTGTCGGTATTTCTACCCACGTTGAAATCACCTCTCCCAAGTGCAGTGTTGACATACCCTAGGACACAGGAGAGAGTGCATCTGAGACTGGCTGGCCAAAAGAAACAGTGAAGAATTGATTTCTAGGAATATAATGCACTTTCTCTTTTACTTCAACTGTAACTATTTTAAGGAGACTGCTTGCTTAAGTAACTTTTTGCAGGCAGGTACCAAGAGAGCAAAGCCCTTATAAATATCATAGATTATTAGGGTTGGAAGGGACCTCAGGAGATCATCTAGTCCAACCCCCTACTCAAAGCAGGACCAATCCCTAAATGCCCCCCTCAAGGATTGAGCTCATAACCCTGGGTTTAGCAGGCCAGTGCTCAAACCACGTAGCTATCCCTCCCCCCTATGCTGGAATCTCATGTCACTCAGGTATTCAGACTGAAAGGCAAAAACTAAAAGAGTCCTCTCTTCTTGCAGCAAGTGTGTGGTGAGCAGAGGTATGGTTCTGGTGGGCACAGTGAGGAGATGCCAAGGGATGAATTCCTGTAGTATCCATTGTGCTGGGCACTGTACAAATGCAGAGTACTAGACAGTCCCTGCCCTGAAGAGTTAAAAGTCTAAAGACAGGACAGACACAGGTTAGGGGGAAGGGACATGACATACCAGCAGAATGATGGTTGCAATCGGACTGTCAGTGGCATAATTTCCCCCTTTCTCCCTTGGAGGATTTGGTTTTGTTTATATAAATTCAAGTGTGGTTATGTTAGGAGGGGATTAACTAAACAGAAAGACAAAGGAAGGGAGAGAGGAGATGGGGGTGCAGGGTTAGAGAAGAGAGAGGGCAGGTAAAATAAGGCTGAAGTGAAGAGACTTCCAGGGAGGAGCAAGAGCGAGGTTGCAGCAAACAGTCAGTCAACACAGGGGCAAGACTGTGCAGCTACAGACTTTAGACAGCAGCCTAATGAATGATGTCATCAGGGTCCCTGCTGCAGAGATTGCTCCTGCCAGCTTGAACCAGGCCCAAGAGCATGGGCTGTGGGTGAACCCCCCCTTCAGGGAAGTTAGCTTGCTGGCCCCACCCCTTCCGCCTGAGGCCCCGTCCCCCAAGTCTCTCCTCCGACCCACGGCCTAAGCCCTGAACCCCGCACAGCCTGAGCTTTGCCAGCCCGGCCTGAGCCTCCCCAGCAGGCCCAACCCCAGCCGGCCCGACTCCCACTGGCTGGCCTGGCAAGCCCCAGGCTAAGCTGTGTCCCCACCAGCTTCAGGGTAGGGGAGAACGGAACATGGGCAGGGCCACCGCCTGATACCTGCCACCCCTGCCCAAGAGAACTGAGTTTGAGGGGTGAAGGTGACTGTGGTCAGCGATAAGTATGCAATGAGAACCTAAGCAAAAGAATTATTAAACACACGCGCACAGAACAAGAGGAAAAAAGAGAAAAATCTGTTTATTTTTTTATTAGAATAAGACCAAGGCTTGGTCTACACTACAGAGTTAGATCGACGTAAGGCAGCTTACATCAACCAAAGTATGGAGGTGTCTCCAGTACACTGTTCTTCCTGCAACTTTAGCTCGGTGAGAGGCATATGCAGTTAGGGCAATGCTGTGTCATTATAGACACTGAATTGCTTACATTGACCTATGTGGCCTCCAGGAGGTGTTCCACAATGCGCTGGTCACAGTTTTGAACTCCACTTCCTGGCAGCCAGGTGCATGCCCCTCCCATTTTGAAGCCCTCAGAATTTTTTAATTGCTCTTCCTGTTTACTTGGCATGGAGAGCTAACATAGCAACTGCCCAGCTGACTGTGCTGGCTCCATGCAGCAAACGTGCTCCTGCCTGGAGTACATGGGAGGTGGGAGATCTCATGGGTCTGTGGGGAAAGAAAGCTGTGCAGACACAGCTCCAATCCAGCCATAGGACTGTCGACATCTACGGCCAGATCCCTCAGGGCATGGAGGAGAAGGGGCATGACAGGGACATGCAGCAGTGCCGTGTGAAAATCAAAGAGCTCCGGTAGATATACCAGAAGGCCAGGGAGGCAAATAGTCACTCTGATGAAGAGCCATAGACATGCCACTTTTACAAGGAGCTGCATGCCACCCTAAGCAGTAACCTGACCTCCTCTACCAAGTGCCCCTTGGATTCTTTGGGGGAGCTGGAGTCACACACTATGGGCTTGGCTACACTTGCAAGTTACAGCACATTAAAGAAGCCCTGGGTGCCCTAGCTCACTCCCCATCCACACTGGCAAGGCAAGTAGAGCGCTCTGTCTCTGCAGCTACTGCGCTGCTGGTACTCCACCTTGGTGAGAGGAATAATGTTTGCTGCTCCTTGGCTACAATGCATGGGTGTCAGTGTGAATGAGGTCTTAGGTTACTGCGCTCTGATCAGCCTCTGGAAACGTCCCATAATCCCCTTAAGTAGAGTGACCAAACGGCAAATGTGAAAAATCGGGACAGAAGGTGAGGGGTAATAAGAGCCTATATAAGAAAAAGACCCAAAAATCAGGACTGTCCCTATAAAATCAGGACATCTGGTCACCCTACCCTTAAGTCAAGTGGCCACTCTTGTCATTGTTTTGAACTCCTGTAGGAATGTGGAAATGCCCTTTCAAAGCTCCGTTTCTGTCAGCCAGCATGCAAGCCATTAGTGTGGAATGCTGTGTGAGAGAGAGAGAGGCGGGGGTGGGGGGAAGAGGGTCTGCTGCTGTCTGAACTTAAAAGACAGCATGCTGAAATGCTCTCACCCCCGCAAAACCCCACTCTCTCTCTCCCCACATACACACAACACACTCCCTGTCACACTCCACCCCACCCCACCCCATTTGAAAAGCATGTTGCAGTCACTTGCATGCTGGGATAGCTGCTCATAATGCACCGCTCCCAATGCCGCTGCAGGTGCTGCAAATGTGGCCATGCCAGTGTGCAAGCAGCTGTCAGTGTGGACAGACTGCAGCGCTTTCCCTACTGTGCTCTCTGAAGGCGGCTCTAACTCACAGCGCTCTACACCTGCAAGTGTAGCCATGCCCTACCACAGTGAACCCTGAGGACAAGGTGCTGGACAAAGAAGAGGAGAAGTAGGAGTATGTGGGACAGCAGACCACGGGATCCAGTGGCATGGCAAGCCAGGACCTGTTTTTGACTGCTGAGCAGTTGAGCCACATCCAAAAGTCCAGCACTGGTGAGTCTGATGCAGGGAGGGAACTTGTGGCAAGTATTGAGTTTGCTTCAGTATTGCAGGGACACATCTGCTCATGTACTATTTTTCTTTTTAAATCAGGCCAAAAGTAATAGTGAAATAACCAATAGAGGTACAGTTGCTATCTGCTTCTTATTCCCCTATGCAGCTAGGCAGGGGGGGCCCTTCAGAACAGTTTGCTTATGTGCACTGAGATATCCTATGAATCCTCAATAGAGATATCTAGGAAACTTTCCTGATGTAGTCTGCAATCCTCTGCCAAAGGTTTCTGGGGAGGGTTGCCTTTTCTTTTCCACTATGGTAGGACACTTTGTCACACCACTCGGCAATTAGTTCAACAGGCAGACAACTGGTGCCTCCCCCTACAGGGGTGGGGGACAAAGCCAGCTAAAGGGGAGGACACGCAGGGCCAATAGGTGTGGGGGCAGGAGCGTCATTTGTCCTGGGCCTCAAGCTCAAAGGGGGCCTCAAATTTAGACACTTGTAAATTTTTTGGCATTTGATAAGTTTCACGACTTGTTTTTATGCGCATCCCTATCAGACCAAAATGTGAAACACTCTCTCAGCTTAGAGCTGCAAATTTAAGGAAATAAGAGATATGATTTGGTAAAAGACATAATTTTTTTAACTGATATAGATTTTGTCATGTTAAAAATGTTCATAAATATTAATAAAAATATATTGGTTCTGATGGCACAAGATTAGACCGTGATGAACGTGTCCTGTCAGATCAGCTGATTATATTAAAAAATGACTACTAGTGGCTGGTGCTGGATCAAGTATGTGTTGAAAGGTAGAGAATTGTTACATTTTAGTGTCTTTATAATTTTATGTCTAGTTGATTAAGGAATTATTTATATGTGAGAATTCCTCATTATTATCTTCATATGGTAGCTAAAAGAGGTGACTGGCTGGTTCGTTGGTTGAGCCCTAGCTTGGTAGCTTGGCCATCATCATAGGCTTTCGTAGTCTATAAGCCCAAGTTCAAGGTGAAAATTTGTGAGCACAATCTTATACAGTGAGTTTCGTGAGGACACGTTTGAAATTTTTGGACATTATCCCTCTGTCTGTATCTGTGTCTGTGTTTACTATATATATGTTATCCTTTTGGCTTCAGCTCAGCCTGTTTTATTATACCTTGTGTGCTTGAGTTTTGATTCAGTGATAAGGATAATAACCTGTCTGACTGTTTCATTTTGTGTTCTTAATTAGTATTCTTTCGTTTTAAGTCTTTTCAACATCTGTGTACCATTCAGCATTTGTGTGAATCTCATTGCGAAGGCTCAAACTGAACTTCAGTCTATTCAGATGCACATGTCCATATTTGAATGCATTCTGATATCATCTTTGTGGATGAAGCTACTTACAATGATCCACCAAACTAATCTGGTAATTGAAGCACACAATGCTACACTTTATGTTGAGAGGGATAACACTGAAAGTCTTATTAATGACATTCAACAGATTCATGAACGATGGGATGAGATCCTAACTGAGTCCAAATTAGTAGCACAGAATATTGGCATTTCATCTGAGTTCTCCACCAGTCGCAACTTACCTACTGAATCCGATGCCGAGCAGTATTATAGGGTCAATGTCATCACTGACTTTGTTCACTCAGGTCTTCATATAGATTTGAGTCACTGCAACTAATTTATACGCTTTTTGGGTTTCTGTGGCAGTTCAACAGACTGAATAATGAATATCTGCTTTCTGCAGTTGAACAATTTCCATAACAGTACAACAAAGATCTCAAAAGATCTCAGTGACAAGGTCATCTTTCTCAAACGAATATATTTCACAAACTTTAAATTGGATTGCAAGCCAAAGGCATACTTGAACTTGGACTCTCTGGGGTGTTTCCTAATATCACAATTGCATTGCGTATTTTTGTCAGTTTGCCTGCATCAGTGGCTTTAATGTGTTGAAGCAGGTAAAGAACTATCACCGTTCCACTATGGGACAAGAGAGTTTGAATGGGTTCACCATGCTTAATGACAACTGTGACATTGCATGAAAGCTAGATTTTTCCTCAATAATTAGTGTATTTGCACAGAAAAAGACTAGAAAAGCATTTGTTAAGTAAACAAATATTCAAATTATGTCTCACTCTTTTTTTGGTGCCCCATTTTGTTTTCATGTGTTGTCATTTTTTAATTTTTATTGTGGCTAGGGGCCTCAAATTCTGGAACTGGCCTGGGCCTCCCTGGACCTCTGAGAGGGCCTGAGGACACGTGACCTCCCCGTGTGGCTTTGCCCTGTCCCCAGCCCAGTGGCCCCATGCTCTCCCTATCCCCTCCCCACCCCATGTTACCTGGGGGGGGTCTCTATTTTCCTGCTGTGCCAGCTCCCCCAGCATGTTCAGCTGCTCTCCCAAGCAGCCAGGCCCTGGAGCCACTCCTGGATGCTGCCTGGTGCAGCACAGCAGCTGCCTGGGACAGTGCTGCCTCCCTCCCTGGCTTGGCTTCTGGGACAGTGGTTGAGTGAGTTGGAAGGGGACAGGAACCGACCTGGAGCATGCCAGGGAGTGGGAGTGGGGACTCCGGCTTGCTCAGCCACTGTCCCCAGAAGCTGAGCCTGGGCGGGGGGCAGCCCGCTACTGCCGTGGCCAGGTTGTCTCCCAGTCAGCCACTGCACTGCACCCAGCAGTATCCCAGGCAGCGTGGTTCTGGCCCCATCTATTCTCTTACAGCTCTTTGCACATTCTTTTTTTTGCTGTTGTTTTTTGCTTTTTTGGTTGCTTTTTTAAAAAGATTTGCTGGCTAGTAAGTCTGCTGTTGTGAAAGTATCACTTTTCACAGCCTTCCAGCTAGCTACTAAGTCTACTGTGAAAAGAGATATTAACACACAAGTATCATTTTTCACAGCAGACTTGCTCAGCCCTGGGAAGCCTGGGGACAAATTAAGCCCTGAATGAGGAGGTGGGTAGAGAGGCAGCAAGGGTCAAGGGTGATGGGGTGGAGAGGTTGAGGGGGCAGAGCCAACGAGGGTGGGGGAAGCCGGTACAAATTACTGGGGCCCGGCCTGTGTCCTCAATCCCTGCAGAAACATCTCCCCCTTTGCTTCACATATATTATGAAACACACAGCAGGCAGCTATGACCATGTGGATATTATCCTCGCTCATTGAGGTTTAACCTCCTGAGTAGACAGCGCCAAAGGCACATTCAACAGTCATTCTGCACCCGCTGAGCCTGTTGAAGCACTTCTTGATGCTGTCGAGATGGCTGGTGTGTGGCTTCATGAGCCATGGGAGTAAGGGTATGCTGAGTCTCCCATGATCACTAATGGCATTTCCATATCTTCGATTCTAATCCTCTGGTCTGTAAAGAAATCCCTGCTTACAGCTTTCTTTACAGGCCTGTGTTCCTAAAAAGGTGTGAATCATGCATCTTCCCTGACCAGCCCATACTGATGTCAGTGAAATGACCTGTGATCCACCAGCACTTGCACTACCATAGAAAAGTTGCTCTTTCTGCTGTACTCTGTTGCAAAGTGATCTGATGCCAAAATAGGGATGTGAAATCTCATAAGAATCCTGCACTTAGGACAGAAGCATCCCATGCACTGCTACAGACTAGGGACCGAGTGGTTAGACAGCAGTTCTACAGAAAAGGACCTAGGGGTTACAGTAGATGAGAAACTGGATATGAGTCAACAGTGTGCCCTTGTTGCCAAGAAAGCTAACAGCATTTTGGGCTCTATAGGTAGGGGCATTGCAGGGGACTGATGGACATGATCATTCCCCTCTATTCGGTATTGGTGAGGCCTTATCTGGAGTATTGTGTCCAGTTTTGGGCCCCACACTACAAGAAGGATGTGGAAAAATTGGAAAGAGTCCAGTGGAGGGCAACACAAATGATTAGGGGACTGGAGCACATGATTTATGAGGAGAGGCTGAGGGAACTGGGATTATTTAGTCTGCAGAAGAGAAGAATGAGGGGGGATTTGATAGCTGATTTCAACTACCTACACTGCACTTCAGAAACCCCATTGCTGCAAAACCATCCACTATTTCCTACACATTGCCCAGAGTCAGACCTTTGTAGCAGGACACGATTAATGGCCCTGCAAACTTGTATCACAGCAACCCCTACACTGGATTTCCCAACTCCAAACTGATTCCTGACTGATTGCCAGGTGCAAGGATATTTTGTGCCCTAGGCAAAACTTCCACCTTGTGCCCCTTCCCTCCCCTTGGAGCATCACTTATTATAAACTTTCAAAAATGAATACTGCATAATGTGGCACTGTTCATTAGAATTAATACAAGGGAGTTAGAGGGGATGATCACAACGGTCCTTTCTGGCCTAGGGGAACCTATGAGCAAGGAGGAGCCTGAGAATGTCCCCAGCTCGCAAGGTCCCTAAAGGTTCCTGGCTCTGAGTACTTCACCCTCCAGGGGGGACCCAGGGGCAAGGATGGCAGAGCCGGGCTCTCCCAGGGAGCAGTGAGGATCTCCCTGGGGATCAGGGCCGGCTCCCCTCATTGGCACAGTGCCACCAAGGGAGTGGTGTTGGTGTTTGGAAGCGGCACCTGCGCCAGCCTTTTCCCCTCTGTCGTGCTGTGGAGTTTAGTTTCACTTTCCCTCACCCCAGGAGGCAGATGCACCCAGCCCCAGGCATGGCACATTGGAGGGCGAAGCTCACCTGAGCTCAAGACCGCATCCTGCCTCCCCCAATGGCTCCGTCCCTCGGTCGCGCTGGTTGCTGTGCCCAGCCGACTGTCTCCTCCTCGTTCCGCCGCAGACTCCCACTGACCATCCTGCACGGTGCCCTGCACTGCAGGGGTGGGTTTGTTATGGAGGCCTCACTCCCCACCTTGCCCCGCTCAGCTGACTCCCAGACACTGCTTTTTGGCGCCCCCAAATCTTGGCACCCTAAGTAGCCGCTTAGTTCACCTAGTGGTTACACTGACCCTGCAGATTGCTACCAATCTGGGATTGCCAGCTTCCACATAGCAATTGCCACTCACTTCTCCACCATGAGTGCAGCTCTCATTTTAGTGTCACTGCGCCGGAGGCTTGGCCAAGCTCTGCATACAGATCCGGGAAGGTGGCCTTGTGTATCTGAAAGTTCTGCACCTACTGCTTATCATCCCATACCTGCATAATGATGCAATCCCACCAGCCAGTGCTTGTTTTTGGGGCCCAGAACCAGCACTCCACTGCATGCAGCTGTTCCATGAATGCCAACAGCAATCTTGAATTGTTTCTTTCCACAGCACACAGCAAGGCAGCCACCAAAGCATCGTCAGACTTGCAGCTAAGGAAATACTGCAGGATCAGGCGCATTGTGTTCGTAACGCTCAGCGCAATACTGAAGAGCAATGAAGGATCCATGCTTTCTGACAGATGCCAGGGCCATCCCTAGGGGACTGTGGGGCCCAGGACAAATCAACCTGTATGGGCCCCCATGGGGCAGAAGGCACGCTGGGTCTCCCCCAGGGACACTGATGGGGCTCCAACTGCTCCATGGGGCATGGGCCAAGGAGGCTTACCTGGGTGCTGGTGCTGCCTCCTGCCCAGTCTGGGCTGGGACCCCCCACCTCCACTCCCTGGCCTCTGCATTTGAATAATGGTGGGGCTGGGTGCACAGGGTGGGAGAGCTTCATGCGCAGCACCATTCAGCCAGCACTGTCCCAGGCCCAGCAGGGGCCCAAGAGCTCAGGGAAGAGGCAGAGCCAGCGCAATCTGTGCACAGGTGCCATGGGGGAACACAGTTGTCTGCATGGCAGCCAGAAACCCTTGACCTGGGCCTGCCAAGCCCCCGACCCCAGCGTTGCCAAATGGTATAAGCCTCTGTGGGGAGGCAGGGTCAGACACACCATGCTGTCTCCTGCTTGCTGGCTGCCTGTGCCTGCTCTGCACACTGCTCAAGGCAGATAGCTGCTGTCCTCACCTCATCTGACACCATGATGTCAAAGTGTGGGGGCTCCCATAGTGCAGGGCCTGGAGCGGCTGCCTTGCCCTGATTCTCCCTACTCAAGAGACGGCTCTGGCAGACGCACAGGTTACTAGGCCTTTTGAAAAGCAGCGTGAAATGTACTAGGGTGCCCATGGAAAGATGGGGTGGAGAAAACTGCACGGATGTCACTTGTAACAAAAGATAAATATTAAAAAAAGAAATGTGATTTTAAATGGACAGATATATTTCAAAAGTAGTAATTGGTAAGTGTATTTGAACCTGACCAAATCAGTGGCCAGGGTTCTCTTTTTCCTGCAATAGCTGACCACATCATAAACTGGAACAGGGAGCTGTGTTCCTTACAGTGCTTTAGATACTTGTGATATTTCACTGGCTAAAATCAGGCTGAACTCCAGTCCAACCAGGTTAGAATGAATCCTACAGAGCAAAAATGTAGCTATGAGGGAGTATGTCTTAGCTGAAAATGATTCCCTTGATTGTTCAGTACATAAAAATAGAGGAGTCAGAAACCTGATTTCTTGCTGAGTTCTACTACTGCATCCTGATGAGCAGTGTGTGATCAGGAGGGAATGGGTTTAAATGAACAGGCTAGGCTAGCTCTTCTGTGCTGTTATTTTTTTAGGAGGTAACACCAAACAAACAATTTAATAGTTTGGTGGTGTGAAACCAGTCTGTGACAAGCATGTTTAAATTCACCACAGTCCATTTTTAAGTATTGTGTCCCCGTTTGGAATAGCCATTGTGAGCACTGATATCCTAATGCAGTGTAGTTGTAGCTGTGTTTGTCCCAGGATGTTAGAGTGACAAGGTGGGTGAGGTAATATGTTTTATTGAACCAACTTCTGTTCGTGAGAGAGAAGCTTTTGAGCCACACAGAGCTCTTCTTCAGCTCTGAAAAAGGAATTCCAAGCCTCATAGCAAAGTCCTAAGGTGGAACAATTGTTTAGCATAAGTAGTTAGCACATACTATAAGACTTTGTAAGGGACCTTTCCAAGTAGAGTGGTCCATCAACACTTCTGCAGTAGGACAAAAAGAGGGTTACAGAATGTTGTAGTAATTCATTAACCCAGTAAGTCTGTTCAGTCCATGATTTTAAAGGCTAGTCTACACTGGCAACGCTAAAGCCCTGCTGCGGCACAGGGGCACAACTACCAGTGCTGGGGTGAGCTCTCTCCCAGCACTGGTGCCATGACCACACAGCCACGTTGAAGTGTTGCCGCGGCAGTGCTTTACTGTTGCTAGCGAAGACATGCCCAGAGTGATTACTGTGTGAACAGTGTTCACCCACAGGTGATAGGGTGTTTTTGTCTTTTATCATTTTCTTGTGAGAGTTCATTCAAATGTAGCTTGGGTGGCACATAATGGAGGTTGGGGGAAGCCAAGCCGTCAGGGGTGGGAGTAGTGGTGGATTATTGCCTGGGTCCCCGGGGCCTGTGCCCAGGGGCCCTGGCCAATTTGTGGCCCCCAGAAAAATCTCCCACCACCAACCCAGGGTTGGAGGAGTTTTTCCAGTCTCTGGGCCACAGCTTGGGGAGGGGCCACAGAAAGGAGTGGTGGGGGGCAGGGCCTCAACGGAAGGGGCGGAATGAGGTAGGCGATGAGCGGAGTAGCAGCCATGGGGTGGCTTTGACTGAGCTCTCAACCCTCCCCTGAGGTAGGGCCATGGGGGAAGAGCGGGCTGAGAGCAGAGAGTGGGGGCATGGCCTTGTCTGATAGAGGCAGGGCAGGGGACTAGTCTCCCCAAGGGGAAGCTTCACCCTCCACCCATGAGTGTAGTGATTGGTTTCACCCCATTGTTATTGTGGCATTTAGTGCACTGGATGAGGTAGAATACATGCTGTGGTTGGAATGTGTAGGATCCATGGATCTTTAAAGGTGTGTTGTGGAGGGTGTGATGATTGCAATCATTGTAGCAGTGGACATATGTCTGCAGTTTTGCATCTTTTTTTTTTTCCTGCAGTTCAAACTGTATTTCCAGTGGTTATTTATAAAGGGGGCAGGGCCAGGGACAGGAGACAGCCTCCCATGGGGGGACCTAGGGCAGGGCTCTGCCCCCAGCTGTGACTGCAGGGCACAGCCCGATGGGCCAAGGAGCTGCGGGCAGGGGCCAGGCTCCAGGCCTTACTGAGGTTGCCCTCGGTGCTGCTGTCCTCATCTGTGGGTGTGGGGCCCGGCTCCAGATAGTCAAGGATGCGCCAGTTGGCCTGGAGCAGGTACTGCTGCAGTCTGAAGTAGACTTTGAGCACGCCCTTGATGGCCACGAAGGTGATGCTGCCCTGGCAAGGTCTGGTGCCAGCTTAATTACCTTCCCCAGACTCAAAGAGACCTGTGTGGCTCAAAAGCTTGTCTCTCTCACCAAAAGAAGCTGGTCCAATAAAAGATTCTCACACACCTTGTCCTCCATCGATATTCTAGGTATTTGACTTCCTCCTCTGCCTGCTGTTATATTTCCCTTTCTCTTGCCATCCACCACCCCTATTTATATCACCTCTTTTCCCAGTACAGTGTTCTGATTTTTATTCAGTTATCTTCAGAAGGTATCTTTAATAATCTAAGATATCTCACTATCGTTTACATACATTACGCACTGTCTTAAAAAACAGTGCCAAAGCAGGTAGCACAAAGAATTCTGAGGTATCAGACCAAAAGGGGCTTGTTGTACATGAATTAGTGGAAACATCTTGTGGAAAGGATCTGTTAAGTGCAAATCCATTCACCAGAGAAGACCAATTTGGGAAATTGCCATGACAATTTTAGGATTATTTTGACACTCTCAGAAGCCTCCTTTTTATAGTCTGCCTATATTTCAAGAATAATTCTATCAATAAATCCCTGAAAGGGTCTTTGAAACTGAAATACAGTACTCTAAATATTGCATCATAGAAAAGGAATGTACAGATCCCTTAAAATGCTTCTTTAGGTTCCAATATTTCTGCTGATGGAAGCCCGTGAATTCAGTTTACCTCCTGTAGGTTACAGCCTTTTGCCACCAGTCACATTATTTGCACCAGATCAACCTTTGTAAAAATGCATATTGTCAGGGATAAAATCCCATACTTAAAGGATATAATAATTCACTGCAACTGGGATTAATTCTGTTGTGACTTCAGAAAACATCTATTTCTTTTATGGTAAAAAAGTAAAAATCCTTCTATTTTTTAAGTTTTATTACATTTTGCAATATCATCCAGAAGATTTGCCTATAAGTTAACATACTATGCATCTTTTCTGTATAATTCATTCTGTTTAACTGGTTTTGACTCTGCTCAGGACTTTTGTAATATTGGAAGATTATTTTATGTCAAAGAGATTTCAAAAATTCAGCGGCTAGGATGCTTTGTAATCTCTTCATGCACAGAAAGTGCATTTGATAAAATCAAATAGAGCTATTTTCTTAAACAAAATCTTTTTAGCCTGGATAAACATTTCCACCATCTGTTACATTTTCATATGATTCTCTTAAAGTATCAGTGCTAACAAATGGTCTTATCTACATAAGAGACTTATGGCTGCCCTTTCCATGTTTTTCTTTTTGCAGCAGTGAACTAATTGCTAAACCTATTGGGAGGGGGAAAATGATAATTCAGTGAAAATGCAAAATAATTTTTAGAGTAGATGTGTTTTTTTATAGTTAGCAAGGGTTTAGTCTTGAAAATAGTATGTGACTATTTAGCAATAGATGTTTAAGCCTTTTACAGAGGATTTTTTTAAACTAATTATACATTAATATTGTCAGGATGATTACATTTTATGTAGCCATCTAGCTTCTGGTAGATATTTTTGATTGACATAATTGGTGTCAGTTATGGAGTGGAATGATAAATCAGTGGGGTACAGTGATTCCTAGCTACAAGCTATACAGGAATATTAAGCTGCAGGTGAATTTCTAAGAATAGTTTATTATCTTCAAAAGAGACCTTAGATGCTACCCACAGATCATTAGAGTGGAAGTGACCACAGGAGTGATGACTGAAGAGTTAGGTTTCATTTCCTAAATAATGATGATCCTTTAGTGCTGTGGTTCCCAAACGGGGGCTCGTGAACCCCTGGGGGTTTGCAAAATGTTTCAGGGGGTTCTCGGGGAAAAAAAAAATCGCCTAATGGAGGACAGAGCTGTCCCTAGGGACCCTGGGTAGCACAGGGCCAGCAGCCAGGAGCCCCTGGACTTCCAAGAGCTAAGCAGATCAAAGCAAGCAGATCTATCACTCTGAGTAGATTGAAACTTCAAGACTCCTTATAAGAAATGGAAAGGGAGATGGATATTTTTTGCTGTTTTTAAAATTAAACAGGCAGCTAGTATTGTTTTTAAAATTATTATGAAGAACAAGTTTAAGCTTTGTTGTAACATGCGTTGTTTGCCTGGATTGCTCAAGACCTGAATGCTTGTGTAGGAGGAACTCTTTGAGTTGGCTTCTTAAATACCTTCATGCTGTTTCACATCTGATACTCCTGGAAGAAACATAGAAGCCTTGTCTTATAACAGGCTTATTCAAAGTGATACAAGCTACAAAAGTGATATCCTGGAAGAATGTTGCTGTTTTCATAATGTAATAAAAATACTGTCATGATAAATAATAATTTAATAATAAATACTGTGCAATAAGCATGTCATAACAACAAATGTTATATTTCCAAGATCACGGCTTTTATAATTTATACTCAGGTAAAGAAGAAAATCCCTGGAAATATTCTTTTTTAGGAGGGGGTTTGCGAGACCTGAATTTTAGTGAAAGGAGTTCACAGGTTGTTGAAGTTTGGGAACCACTGCTTTAGAGCAAACTAATTGTTTTAAAAGAAAATATTTTTAAAACCAAGAAAGTGATCAACAGTCAACTGAAGGGTGGGTAGATAAATAAATAAATAAATAAAAATTTTAACCACCATAGCCAGAGTGCCAATTTCTGATCTCAGATATTTCAGTGTAAATCCAGAGTAACTCCTCTTAAGGTGTTAAAGTTACATCAGATTTACATTGCTATAACCAGCATTTCATCTGAAGGCTATTTAATGACCAGTGTTAGAGTCAGAATGTGTGTTATTTTTAGCAAAAAAAAAGCCAACAAAGTATTAGGAGAAGAACAATACTTACTTTGCACAGGCTTAAATAATGACAGACTAAGCGCTGGGGGGGAAGAGTCAGACCTATAGAGTGCAAACATGGACAGTTGAAATGTGCACACTGTAGAAGTTTCTTTATGTAATTCATACCCCATTTCCTCCTCCCACTGAAACTCTAAGGCCAAGTCTATACTAAAACTTTTGCCAGCAAAAGAATATTCTTTCTATACTAGCAAAAGCCCTAGTATAGACTCAGTTATATCAGAATAAAAGTGCTTTTGCATTGCAAGTATAACTTATTTTATTTAGGAAACAGAGGTAGGCTACACTAAAACAAAGCAGTCTTGCTGGGATAAGCTACACTAGGAGGGTTTGGCGGTACAGCTGTACCAGCATAGATTTACTGGCAAAGACGTTACTGCATGTACCCCAGCTATGCTGAAACAAGTTCTTTTAATGGCCTCATTATATCTTTGTTGTCCATTCTTAAAACCGCCATATGGTATCAATAAATAACTTCATGGAGTGCTTACTATCCCCTACAACATAAATAAGCCCAGAATTAACTAAGGATAATTAAGCCAATCACAAGCATATTGGAAACACATGTTTAACAATTAGAACAGGAGCTGCAAGCCAAGTATCTGGCAGTTGCTTGATTGCTGATGAGAGCTTGGATATTTCATAAATGCATTGCTAATAATTCTAGCATCACAAAGCTGCATAGTCTTATTGTGAAAAGCGACTCATGAGCGTATATAATGTTTGAAATGCATTACGGGAAATGTTTCTCCTTATGAAGGAATATAGCAAGATATATCACTTCATTATACGGAAGATAATAGTATTAGTATAAAGTGGACTGTTTTATTGAGTTACAATGCAATATTGGGTGGTAACGTTTGTTTCTGTAAGAATTACATAGATGAGAAAAGGCAAGAGAAGAGGAAGCTACAGACAGTCTGTGTAAAAATCTACATCTCTTATTCCCTCAAACTCCATTTGTCCTATTAAACTTGGTCTGTTACCTGTTTATTCCTATGCTGCCACCAGCAGAGAACAAAGATGCAAAACACTTCCAGCTCAGTTAAGAAAATAACATTCAAATCCCTTCTTCCCCTTCTAGAAGAAATTCAGAGATGTGTAAGTTACATGTTGATGAATGGTTTTAAACTGGTCTCAGGTGGTATTTAAATTACACATTGAGGGACCAGAAGTATTATACTACCTTAGACTCTTCTCTGAATTGCCCCAACACTGGTATGTGGAGGCGTAGGAAGTTCTAGGATTGTCTAAAGTACATAGCATAAGGCATCTGGGTCCTAATACCAGACTCATCTCTGAGAGCCTTTAACTACTGGAAAACCTCCCTACTATCAAATGGGCATAGAAAGGGGGAAAGAATTGCTGTGCCTAGAGAATACACCAAAGATCCGCCTTGGCTCTGCTGTCCAGATGGAAGCACTAGGTGTGTGTGTTATTTATCCCTTATGCAATTAGTCTTTAACCTAGCCCTCTATTGCACTTGCTTTACTGCTTTTGTTCATTAGTATGATATGCTGAAATCAGTGGAATTTTAGAAAGTAGCAGCTAATATCGTACATTAAAACAACGAGGAGTCTGGTGGCATCTTAAAGACTAACAGACGCTGAAGAAGTGGTTTTTTACCCAGGAAAGCTTATATCCAAATAAATCTGTTAGTCTTTAAGGTGCCACCAGACTCCTTGTTGTTTTAGTGGATACAGGCTAACACAGCTACCGCTCTGATACTTGAATATGGTACATTGAGCACTATAATGGATGTGTTCTGGTTGGATGTACCTAGAACATTCACCAGAAGTCAAACAATTAAGGTTATCTTTGTTTACTTTATTTCTTCTCATCCTGAACACAAAAGAACCTTGGGTTCTAGAGTTGTGGGAAAAAAATACATATAATTGGCAAGACCGATGAAAATTCACGTTTGCTAGCAACAGAGCTATGGAGAAAGGGAGTTTGTTTTTCACTAGGGAATTGACCATTCCACCCAGCAGGGCTGAGTCTAGGCACCAGCGATCCAAGCATCTGCTTGGGGTGGCACTTTCCAAGGGGAGGCACTCCGGCTCCTCTTTTTTTTTTTGCGCTTGGGGCACAAAAAGCCGGGAGCCGGCCCTGAGTGGAGGTGAACTGCTGTGGTGGGGGGTGCAGGGAGGGCTGCAGGAAGTAACCCGGGGGGGGGGGGCAGAGGAATTGCTCCCCCCCCCCCAGCTCACCTCCGCTCCACTGCCATCTGCTCCAAGCGCGTCGCAAGCAGGTCACACGAGAATTCCTCATCAATGGAATTCTAAAAAACCACATACCTGGCTCAGATACTATGATGATGAGAGCAGTATAAGAACCTGTATATAGATTAGGTTAGAAATGTATTCATAACCTGCTGAATAAAAAGCATGGGCCCACAGCCAAACTGTTCACTAAATGTAGAAAGAGCACACAGTGCAATCATACCAATGCCCCTTAAACATTTGCAGACATTTTCAAAAAGAAATTGGGTGTAGACAGTTATCCATTCCATCTAATGAACATTTCCAACATCACAGACTTTGTCTCTGGCTTCTCCTATTAGAGTCACTGGACTAGAACATAGTAAGGAGCAAAATAAGCTGAATTATGTAGATCAGCTCTTGCAGATTTTAGACTTGAAACTGGTCAAAAAATCCAGCAATGACAGCCCTTATGGAGCAGATGTCTATAGTTGTCTCCCACTTTGACATAACCTCCACACCAGAACAGATTCCAGAAGACATACAGCAACTCATGTCAGTGTCTGAAAATTGGGTAGATTTAAAGGATGAAACACTCTTCTCTATGCATCTCTTAATAGTGCCACAATTGGCAAGCCACAGCATTTTCAGGGGTGTGTGGAAGGAGTGGGAAGGAGAATTTAAGAGTACCACCACTTTCCTTACCATCAGAGAGTCAAATTTAGCCCTGATGTAGGCATGTGCTACCTCTACTGAAGTCAGTGGAGGTGGCCTCAATTATGCTACGGTTCAGTTTATCCCCTAGAGAGAATTCCAGTGCAAAGTCCATGCATTTCCCATATAACGATAATCAGCAACAAAATGATTATGAACAGCCCCAACTTCTTCTGAAGAGGAAGTGTGCAGCTAGGTCATCACACACACTTCCTCAGACTACCCACAGTTTCAAATTTTTTTGTCATACACATAAAAGCTGACAGAAAACAGGCTGATTTAAAGAAATCCAGCCTATTTCTAGATCCTAGGTCAGTAAAACAAGGGGTGGCATTTACTGAACGTTAATAGCAACAGGTAGGGTGACCAGATAGCAAGTGCGAAAAATTGGGACAGAGGATGGGGGGCATAATAGGCCTCCATATAAGAAAAAGCCTCAAATATCAGGACTGTCCCTATAAAATCGGGACATCTGGTCACCCTAGCAACAGGGAAATGTATCACCACATTATAGCTCACAGAAGAGAAAACCTTAAAATTACAATGTAGCTACACAAAATAAGAAAAAAGTAGAACACAACTTGAATTAAGAGTGTCCAAACACTGATCTGAGCAGTACATAGCTTTAGCCAATGAGCTACTTTTAATACAAATTAAACAAAGGCAAATAATGTCCTTAACCTAAAACTTGCTGCAATGTAATATACTTAGAAAGACATCAGATTCATTTATACACAGAATAAATAACTGCATACATACCCGCATATAATATTTCTACACCATATACTCATGTACCACGGCCATGACTCTTACTCCTCCTCTCTGCCCCTTTGTGTTGTCATAGTAGTGATGTCAGGCACCAGTCAAAATCTGTACAAAGCCCTGTGCAAACACATATGAGACCATCTCTGCCCTATAGAGATTACTATTTGAATATAAGGCAGGTAGAAGAAAAGATTTATTCATATTCCTATTATTTATTACAGTTGGTTGAATTCCCTTTCCCACCCCAATCAAAATGTTTTTACAATGAAAAGTGGCTTTTTGACCAAAATGCAAATTTTTACATAAAGTTTTCTGGTTTTCCAACAACGCAGAAAATAAAAACAAAAATTTAAAAATAAATTTTTGAAGTTTGATTTTTGAAAAACAAAAACAAAAACATTCACTCCTACTCCCCCCCACCCTTCTGTTTGGATTTTCCTTAAACAAAACTTAAGAGGAAATGTAAAGTGAATTCCCTCCCGCCCTCAAATTTTCCTCAATATAGTTGGTATTTTTTACATCAGATCTAATTATTATCTCCCGTTACAGATGGGAAAGTGAGGTACCTAGAAATTAAGTAACTTCCCCAAGATCACTCAGGAAACTTGCAGAAGACTGAACCCAGGTCTCGAAAGTTCCAGACTAGTACCTTAATCAAAAGTCACCTCTCTTCTCTGATTAGGGGATATATTCAGTCAGGTAGGTGGGAGGCAGAGGCAGGCTGTGGAAAGAGCAGCCCCTGCCCTCTCTAGAGCACAGCGATGGAAATTTCTTTTGGACTCCGTATGGAATGGAGGATAGAAGGCATCTTCAGCCCTCCCCTTTATGCACCCATGCAAAGGCCAGGGACAATCTGGGCCAAAATGATTCTGCCTCAAACATTTCCAGGGTTTTGTGGCTCTATTTTTCAGTCTAATTTGTTTGCCAAATCTTGGCCAGAATAATGTTTAATGTTTTCGGCAATCTAAGCGTGCATGCATTATGCTGACTAGAGATGAACCAGGAGCAAAGGTTCACATCCAAATGCTCCTGAGCTTTAAGAAAATTTGGTTTTATATTCAAACTTCGTGGGCCTGATTCTCCTCTCTCTTCAACTGAGTTACTCCTGAATTGAACAAAGAAGAGAGTCAGGTCCTGGTTGGAGCTCAGGACCATCTCTAAGGTCTTGTCTATAGTATAGAATTTTGTAGACAAAAGTCAGCTTTCATTGACAAAATAGTGGAGATGTACACACTACAATGCTTCTTCCGCCAACAAAACTCTTGTGTTTTGCTGACAAAATACAACCATCTCAACCAGAGGCGTAGAGCTTTTACGGCAAAGTTATATTGACAAAGTGTCAGTGTAGACACCACACTTGGTTATGTAGCTGTAAATGGCCTCCAGATGTCCCACAATGCCCATCCTGATGGTTCTAGTTTGGACTCCTCTGCCCCTCACCCAGGTACACAGGCTTCTGCCCCCTCTAAAGGCCTGGGAATTTTTGAAATTCCGCTTCCTGTTTGCTCAGCATGGACAACACACATCTCATCTTCCCAGCTGATGATGGTGGCTCCACAAAGAAAACGCTCTCCCAGTTTGAGCACACCTGAGTTGTTGGCCCTGCTGGCACTGTGGAGAGAGGAGGCTGTGCAGTCCCAGCTGTGCTCCAGCCATAGGAACGTCAGTACCTACGGTCAAATTTCTCCTGGCATGTTAGATAAGGACTACAAAAGGAACACGCATCAGTGCAGTGCAAAAATATGAATGGGACACACATCAGTGCTATGCAAAGATAAAGGAGTTAAGGCAATCTGATGTTGCATTGAAGACCTGTCGGTTATATAACGAGCTGGACACCATCCTTGGGAGTGACCCCACTGCCAAAAGCCCCATGGATACTTCAGCGCGGCTGGAGACAGCAGACAGTGGACTGAGCCCCGAGGATGAAGTCATGGACGAGGACGTCAAGCTGGAGGATGATGTGGAGCCAAGGCAGAGTCATCTGGTTGCGCTGTGAGTCAGGATCTCTTTTCCGCTCTGGAGGGGTCTAGCCAGTCCCAGCAGTCCATCTCTAGTGTGCATGATGCAGGAGAAGAGAACTCTAGTAAGTGTGCTTTTTGAGTTGACGCTGCTCAGTTATGAGGTAGAGCTGTCGAAGTGAGTGATGGGACAGAAATGTACAAGACCATTTGTGTTTGCATGGGCTTTACATTCCCTAGTGCATCTAAGCAGTGCGGTGGAACAGTGTGTTAATGAGCACCGAGATTTCCTGGAAATCTTCCAGAGAGATCTTGAGGGGGGGAACTTTCCTGGAGGTACTCATCAATCTTATACCACAGGTTCCTTGGCAGAGCTGCTTTGTTCCTTCCCACAATGTAGAAACTTTTCCATTCCACTTGGCATTCACTTATACAGGGACCAAAGCAACACTCAGGCGAGCAGCACAGGGACCTTGTCTGAAGCCGCACATAAGCAAGAGATGCACCCTTGCATACTCATTTACCCTCAGGAGTGAGATATTGGCTTCAATAACCCCCGCCTGTGGAACATGGTGGAGGAATTTATAATATTGTCCCTAGTTGCCTACAGTGATTCCCTTAAAAAAATATTGATATCCTTTGCCCCATCTTGAGTGCACCCCCTGGGTTGAACTCACCATGTTTAGGGTGTTCGCTGAGCTCTGTGCTTGCCAAGACACAGTGAGAAACTGATTTATATTTTTAAAAAGGTGCATTTTACTATAATGATTTGATGCTGTGCGTGCACTAACAATCATGGCTGTCTATTGTTTCTTCTGTTTCTATAGATGTGGCCTTCAGGGGAACCCCCTACACACTGGCGGAGTGCCTGCTCCAGATAAGGAAGTGACCAAAGAGGAGCATGAAGGACATGTTTCAAGAGGTGCTCCAATCTTCAGAAGTTGAAAGACAAGAACACAGGGTGTGGAAAGCAACTTTAAAGGAAAATTATAAAATAGGAGGCAGAACAGAAAGGAGAGCCAGGAGTGAATTTTAATGGGCCGGGAGCAGATGATAAAAGCAATGGAGGAGCAAGCAGAGATGTTGAAGTCCCTAATCACACTGCAGGCTGAATTCATGCATGCTCAGCCAATACGGAACTGCTTTCCTTGCCTTCCCCAAACTCCTCCCACACATTCCTTGCAATTTCCCAGCCTGTCTCGGTACTCCCTTCAATCCATCCCTTTGGACAGCTTCCAAAATGATAGCTGGACTTACACACAGCTATGAGAGTCTACGCTGCCCTTCATTATTGTCTCCCTTCCCACCAAGCCTTTTGTGTGTGTTTCTAATTGGTATTTAATGAAAAAAAGCACTCTGAAAAATAGCCAATCTTTATCTCTTACACATGGTGATTGCTGCTGGAACGAATACACAGTAGTAATTTGATCATTTGCTGAGTACAAATCATGGTCAGGAATCAAAGTTTTTATGCAAGGCGACAAGTTAAAGCATGGCAGAGTGTTGTATAGAAAGGCACATTATTGGAGCTCATTGTCGAAATGGTGCCTCAAAGCCTTCCTGATCTGAATAAACCCCCCACTGTGCCTCTCTAATAGCCTTGGTATCTGGCTGCTCAAAATCAGGCACCAGGTGATCTGCTTCTACACTCCACCCAGGGGGAAACTTTTCAACCTTAGCTTAACAAATATTATGGAACACACAGCAGGCTGCTATGACCATGGTAATATTTTCCTCATTTAGGTCTAACCTAACCATAAAGGCAGTGCCAGTGTGCTTTTAATCTGCCACAGGCACATTTCTACAATCATTCTGCACCTGCTTAGCCTATTGTTGAAGCACTCCTTGCTGCTGTCCAGGTTTTCCATGTAAGGCTTCATGAGCCATGGAATTAAGGGGTATGCCAGATCTCCCAGGATGACTATGGGCATTTCAACATTCCCCACTAGAGTCTTCTGGTCTGAAAAGAAAGTCCCTGCTTGCAGCTTTCTGTATAGTGTTCCTGAAGATGCACAAGTCATGCACCTTGGACCACCCTCCGTTGATGTCAGTAAAACAGCCACAGTGATCCACAAATACCTGCAATACCATAGAGAAGTATTCCTTTCTACTGATGTACTCCATCACAAGATGGTCTGGGACCAAAACTGGAATATGTGCCACCTATTGCGCTGCTGCAGTTAGGAAATTCCATTGCTACAAAGCCATCCACTAGTTCACGCACATTGCCAAGAGTCACAGTCCTCTGTAGTATGATGTGATTAATGGCTCTGCACACTTGTGTTAACACAGCCCCCCTCGGTGGAATTTCCGACTCCAAACTGATTGGCGACTGAACGGTAGCAGTCTGTGGTTACCAGCTTCCACGCAGCAATCACCACGTGCTTCTCTTCCAAGAGGGCAGCTCTCCTTTTGGTGTTCTTGCACTATAGTGCTGGAGTGAGCTCAGCGCACAGTTCTAGGAAGGTGGCTTAGCACATCCAAAAGTTCTGCAGCCATTGCTCATCATCCCAGACCTGCATAATGATGCGATTCCACCACTGAATGCTTGTTTGCCCAAGCCCAAAAGTGACAGTCCATTGTGTGCAGCTACTCCATGAATTCCAAAAGTAATCTGGTGTTGTTTCTTTCCCTGGTACACAGCAGGTCAGACAACTCTGATTCTTGTTCAGATTGGGTGCTCAAGATGTGTTCATAACAATGACCACAACAGTAGAGAGCAGTGCAGGATCCATTCTTTCAGACAGAGATGGCAGGTGCACAGTAAACAGGGGTTGTTGAAAAATGCCAAGAAATGCAGTCAGAAGCCCATGGAATGATGGGACAGAAAAAACTGCATCATGGGGCAGTGGGCCCACACCCATAATGCACTGCAATCCATTCCACCTTCCCGTAACTCCTAGCAACAGAAGGTGGTAACACAGTAAAAGCTACCCATAGTGCACTGCTCTCACTGTTGATGCTAGAGCACCAACAGAAGGAGCATTGTGTGAACATGCACATGTGATATAATTATTCCGGTTTTTGATGGTCAATGTAACTTGCCTTGACAAAACTCTGTAGTGCAGACAAGACCTCAATCTGATGGTCTTATTCTGTCAAGGCTGTAGGAGAAGTATTTCTCTAGTATGCAGAAAGTGTTCCACCACAATCCTGAAGTTTCAGGGCAGCATTACAACATAGGATAAAGAGAAGGAATTTGCATCCTTGCTTGTTCTATCAGTTGACCCTCCTTTTTTTTGTTCTAGGATCAAATATGAAGGGTTTTTTGTGTAAATGAGAATAAAATGTGTGTATAAAATCAGTGTGCATTGTGACAAAGTTCCTCCTCTACCTTGGTGGGTCCTGCGCTTATTGGAAGATTTGCTCACTTCAGTGATCTTCCCCACAGCCTGGGTCAACTCCTCCTGTGCCTGATCAGGAGTTGGGAGGTTTGGAGGGAACCCAGGCCCGCCCTCTACTCCGGGTTCCAGCCCAGGGCCTGTGGATCGCAGCTGTCTATAGTGCCTCCTATAACAGCTGCATGACAGCTACAACTCCCTGGGCTACTTCCCTATGGCCTCCTCCAAACACCTTCTTTATCCTCACTACAGGACCTTCCTCCTGGTATCTGATAACGCTTGTACTCCTTAGCCCTCTGTGGTAAACATTTGTCTCAAATCTGGACTTAGAGTTCAACATCTGAGTGTTTACTGTGAACCTCCCCCAAGCTCACTACCAGCTTGGATTTTACTTCGCTGCCACCAGATAAGATTTAGGCTCTTATCAGCCTGGGTTCCCCAAATACT